>NW_021828198.1:0-8749 GCF_006345805.1 Octopus sinensis
AGTGGGAATATAATTCATCTTGATTCGCTCTACATTCATTCTGCCAAGGTTACGAGGCTCTCTGATACTTATATATGTGGTGTACGTGTATGAATGTGTGCATGTGTGTGTATGCGTGTGCATTCAAATATACATCATATACGTTTATATATACGTATATATATATATATATATATATATATATATATATATATATATATATATATATATATATATATATATATAAATACATATGCATATATGCACATACATACACATATATACATTAGATAGATAGATAGATAGATAGATAGATAGATAGATAGATAGATAGATAGATAGATAGATAGATAGATAGATAGATAGATGCATATATATTTACATATATATATATATAATATATATATATATATATATATATATATATATACGTACATGAATATATACATATATAAATGTATATATATGTATATATATCTATCTATATATATGTGTATATATATGTATGTTCTATCCCTTGTCGTTGGGACATTTGCTGATGACGTCGCACTAGATTTTGCGTATATATATATATATATATATATTTATATATATATATATATATTAGCCAGGTGGTGCTCTTAAGTTAGACATGGCCTGGGCCAATACTGGCCAAAACCTTTCTAAGTTATTCTAAGTTATATACATACATATATAAACGCAAGAGTGGCTGCATGGTAAGTATCTTGCCTACCAAGCATGTGGTTCCGGGTTCAGTCCCGCTGCGTGACACCTATAGCCTCGGGCCGACCAAAGCCTTCTGAGTGGATCTGGTAGATGGAAACTGAAAGAAGCCCGTCGTATATATGTATATACGCAGGAGTGGCAGTGTGGTAAGTAGCTTGCTTATAAACCACATGGTTCCGGGTTCTGTCCCACTGCGTGACACTTGAGGCAAGTGCTTCTACTATACCCTTGAGCCGACCAAAACTTTGCGAGCGAATTTGGTAGACGGAGTTTCATAGTTCGTTTTATGTGTAGGTTGTTTCGAATCAAGGTGAGGCAGTGTTTTTGGTAGTTGTCTTACCCATCTCTATTCACGACTGCTTTCCGCCACTGGCTCCCTACTTGCCCCCAACTTTCGCAACAGTATACCGCTCCTAGTAAATAATATTGGCAATCCCTCTGAACCAGGTTGAGAGTAGTTCATGAATCTTACAGACCGAGCGAAATTTTAAGGGCTTGTCGCTTCTTGCGTGGGAAAACTGGATTTTAGTCAAACTGTACACATGAATCCTAAATATCAGTGGCCATTTTTCAATGTGTTGAAAGTCGATATCTTTCAATAACTGGGACATGTATATCACCGTGATCTATGAGATATATGCCCCATATCACACTGAAGCAAGTAAATCGCTCTTATCATCCTTCAGCATCCTTGATATACCTCCTTTCATCTCGGCTCCTTTCTTCGACTGTCCCAAGAAGTCGGATGCTAGCGGATGGAACTCTTCGCCCAGCTTAGTTATTTCGCATTATAGTTTCCAACAGCGAGCTGGCAGAAACGTTAGCACGCCTGGCGAAATGCGTAGCCGTATTTCGTCTGCCGCTACGTTCTGAGTTCAAATTCCACCGAGGCCGACTTTGCCTTTCATCCCTTCGGGGTCGATTAAATGAGTTCCAGTTACGCACTGGGGTCGATATAATCGACTTAATCCGTTTGGCTGTCCTTGTTTGTCCTCTCTGTGTTTAGCTCCTTGTGGTTAGTAAATAAATAGGAATTTCGTCTGCCGCTACGTTCTGAGTTCAAATTCCGCCGAGGCCGACTTTGCCTTTCATCCTTTCGGGGTCGATTAAATAAGTACTAGCCACGAACTGGGGTCGATACAATCGGCTTCATCCGTTTGTTTGTCCTTGTTTGTCCCCTTTGTGTCTAGCCCTTTGTGGGTAGTAAAGAAATAAGAAACGTTAGAACGCCGTATATGTGTGTGGTGTGTGTGTACACGCGCGCGATTGCTGTCCGCTCGTTACCGAGAAAGGCCATGATTGACCATTAAGGAGATTGTGCGCAAATTTATATCCTACTCTTGTGGCTCCGTTGCTGAGTAATGAGCCCAGTCCTTGATACAGATACGCGTCCTTATATATAGCCGACCAAACTTATCTCATTCATTACAATGGCGGCGCGTTTTAAAGCAGATATGCATGAAAAATGAGTGGGGTTTTTTTTCAAAAATATCCGCTCCTTTTACTTGTTTCGTCCATTGGTAACAACGACAAGCATTTTCAACGAGGGCGCGCACACGCACACACACACACACACAACGAGGACTTCACACGCACACTCCTCAAATCGTAGTCTTGGTTTCTGCTAAGGGCACTTTCCACAAACAGGTTTGCCACGTAGCATCTCCTTAGAGATCCTCCGATCATTTATCCGCACAAGGTGTCTAGTCCCTTCTCAATGCTGAGGACATCAACGCCCCTCAAGATCAGTGTCTGGGGTTGGCAAGAAGAAGCCAACATTCAGAGTGTTTCAGACATCTTTGAGGCGTTCTGTGACCCTTACATGATGCCCGTAAAGGGTCCATGTCTCACATACATATATACATATGTTTTCTTATAATTGACACTATGAACGTGTATAGATATATTTATGTACAATTACACATATGTATACATGCATACTCACAAACATGCGTGTGTGTATGTATGTATACATATATGTATATGTATATATATATATATATATATATATATATATATATATACATATAAGCAGAGAGAGAGGGGGAGACGGAGGGAGAAAGAGTGGGAGATTGTGTATATGTATATTACCTTTGTTTTTTTAAGAAGATAGAGTATGACTCTAGGGAATTTGGTTGTTATTTCTTGATGGATGAGGACATACATGAACACACACACACACATATACATACATACATACATACATACATACATACATACATACTATATATTCTTTAATACACTCATACACACACTTGCTTACATGCATAAGCATAACTTCATAAATATAATACATATACATGCAGATATGGGTGTGTATGTATGTATGTATGTATGTATATATATATATATATATATATATTATAATATATATATATATATATATATATATATATATATTATATATATACATATATATACAGACATATGTATGCATGCATACGTATGTTTGCACATACATAACATGTGTGAGCCTACGTTTGTATGTCTATATGCTTGAATGTGTATTCATGCGTGCGCATGCGCACGCATGTATGCGTGTGTGTGCTCTTTCAATATTGTCTCTACCTGTATTAAAACTAGAAATTCATGTTTCTTTTCTATACAACAACTATTAACTTATTAATACGTTTCTCGCGTAAATGTAAGGCTTTTTTTTCTCCACATACATTTCTCTTTCATTTATTATTATTATTATTATTATTATTATTATTATTATTATTATTATTATTATTATGTTTTCCTTTTTTGCCTTTCACGTGTGAATAGAGTCTATCTCTGCATATATTAGTTTCTCTCCGTCATAATTTCATGAGCTTTCCATAACAATAAGTTAGGAATACTATATCTTTCCTAACAGCTCACTTTCTGACAATCGGCGACACACAGACACATACACACACACACACATACGCTCAGGTTTTTCTTCTTCCTCTCTCTTTCTTTTTCCTTATCCTCTCTCCGTCTTCCTTCCTGTTCTTTTCCCTCTCGCTATACCATACATATACCAGCGGTGCACGTTAGCGTATTTGTTTTCTATTGTTCCCAGTTGCATTGTCGACTTGTTTCTTTGTTATTCTTAAAGCTGATAAAGAAATTATTAGAAATATGGCAGAATGACAATATTGATAGAGCAACCGATGGAATACCTTGCGGTATTTTGTTGCGTTGTACTCTTACTTTCTGAGTTCAAATACAACTTAGTGCAAGTTTGCCTTTTGTCCCTCCGGAGTTGATAAAATAAAATATCAGTCTACTACTTGGGTCGATTGCATCGCCTTATATCTTACTCTCAAAATGTCTGGCCATGTGCCATAATTAGGAAAGATTATTAAAGTTAAAAAATTACTATTTCTAAATCTCACACCGTGAGATATTCAGCAACAGTACTTTGTAGTAAATATTGCTTGCCAACATAACATGGCATCATGGTTTAGGACTAATGTTGCTGTAATTTATCTCCAGGAGACATCGTCTCCAGTTGGCTATACGACACGATCTGTGTCCTTATATTTTCGAACAAGGGAATCTATCAACCCCACTCAGCTCAAAACAATATCTGTGTATCGCGATTCTTGGGTTATTTCCCTTCATCAGCACAGAATAATTGTTCGGTTTGAGGTGGCGCTGCCAAATTCCCGTTCGAAATATATAGTTTTCAAAGTGACAACCAGTCACTGGTTCATAAATTAGAAAATTATTATTTTTAAATCTCACAACGCGAGATATTCAGCAACAGCACTTTGTAGTAAAGATTATTATGTTGGCAAACCATCTTTACGATTATTAAAGTTGTTGTTGATGGTGACTTAGCAGAAACGTTAGCACGCCAGGTGGAATGCTTAGCGGTATTTCGCTTGCCGCTACGTTCTGAGTTCAAATTCGGCCGAGGTCTACATTACCTTTCATCCTATCAGGGTCGATAAATTAAGTAACGGCTGAGCACTGGGATCGATGTAATTGACTTCTACCCCAAAATTACTGGCCTTGTGACAACATTCGAAATTTATGTTGCTTGTGGTGAGCTGGCAGTATCGTTAGTACACCGAGCAAAAAGCCTAGCGACGTTTCGTCCGACTCCTTACGTTCTGAGTTCAAATCACGCTGAGGTTAACTTTACCTTTCATCCTTTTGAGATCGATAAAATAAGTACTAGTTGAACATTGGGTTCCATGTAATCGATTTACCCTGATCGATTAACCCTCTACCCGGAAATCGCTGGCCTTGTGCCAAACTTTAAAATCAATATTATTGCTGGCGGTGAGCTGGCAGAATCGTTACAGCACCGGAATTATGCCTTGAAGGATTTCTTCCGTTTCTTTACAATCTGAGCTCATTATGAGCTTTATCTTTCATCAATTCGGGGTCGATTAAATAAACTATCAGTCAAGTACTGATATCGAGGGTATTGACATCTCCTTTCCTCGAAATTTCTGGCCATCTGCCAAAGTCAGAGAACTCTATTATTATTATTATTATTATTATTATTATTATTATTATTACTATTATTATTATTATTATTATTATTATTATTATTATTATTATTATTATTATTATTTTATTATTATTACGGCGGCGAGTTGGCAGAATCGTTAGCACGCATGGTTAAATGCTTAGCGGTATTTCGCCTGTCGCTACGTTCTAAGTTCAAATTCCGCCGCAGTCGACTTTGCCTTTCATCCCTTCAGGGTCGATAAATTAAGTACCAGTTAAACACTGAGGTCGTTTCCCCAAAATGGCTGCCCATGTGCCTAAATTTGAAACCATTATTATTATTATTATTATTATTATATTACTAAAGCGGCGAGCTGGCAGGATCGTAAACGCGCCGGACGAAATGGTTATTGGCGTTTCGTCCGTCTTTACGTTCTGAGTTCAAATTCCGTCGAGGTCAGCTTTGCCTTTCATCTTTTCGAGGTTGATGACGTAAGTACCAGTTGAATACTGGGGCCGATGTAATTGACTATCCTCCTCCCCTAAATTTCAGGTCTTGTGCCTTTTGTAGAAAGAATTATTATTATTATTCAGTAGTCTTATTTTTATCACGTGCTTTCACTGCACTACCGAGTGCAGCTCTGTGTGCCTTGGGTATGTGCTGTGGTGTGCTGTGGTGCTCTTATTTTCACTGTATTGAAAGTGCTTTACGTAGCATACTCTTTTACTTGTTTCATTCATTTGACTGCGGCCATGCTTGAGCACCGCCTCTAGTTGAGCAACTCGACCCCGGGACTTATGTCTTTTGTAAGCCCAGTACTTATTCTATCGGTCTCTTTTGCCGAACCGCTAAGTAACGGGGACATAAACACACCAGCATCGGTTGTCAAGCGATTTTGAGGGGGTCAAACACAGACCCACAAACACACACACACATACACACACACACACACACACACACACACACACACACACACACACATATATATATATATATATATATATATACATATATACGACGGGCTTCTTTCAGTTTCCGTCTGCCAAATCCACTCACAAGGCTTTGGTCGGCCCGAGGCAATAGTGGAAGACACTTGCCCAAGGTGCCACGCAGTGGGACTGAACCCAGAACCATATGGTTGATAAGCAAGCTACTTACCACACAGCCACTCATTATAGAGTGAAAGAGCAGTGCATGCCGTCAAAGTAACATTGGGTAAAATTCACAAAGCCCATTATACCCATCATGGTTAACCATCTGATAAGGACACACCGGGCACATGCATCACACTATATGTGCGCGACATGGTGATCTCATATCAAGATAAACCAGCGCATGACCTTCCAGGTGAGGCCCAGTTAGGATTTTCTTCATTTCGATTAGCCCATTCCACTCAATAGGGTCCTTTACCTGCTGATCAAATAGGTTGTGTATTTTGTTCGCCCTTCGAAACGAAGACTTTTTGCAACCTGGATATTGTGCCTTAATAAATTTACTCTCTTAAAGTTGCCGCCCACCGAAACAGAGTGTAAATAAAGAAACTAAAGTTTGTTGTTCTTGTTTTTTGCTTTGTTTTTCAGGTGAAGTTTCATATCTTTTTTCCTGTGTCAACGCAAAAAACAAAACACAAAAAAAAAGGGCTACGGAAATTGCGAGCCGCGCCCCACAAAAGAAAATTAACACCAAACAAAATAATACAGTTCACAATTGCATAACAAATGAGAGAACAGTAATTTAATTACACAGCAAGATATTTATGTCTAATGGAAACAATACGGAACCTGAAAATATCTTAACAACCAAAAATGCCAGTTTGAATACCTTGGATGGAAATGTCAACAACAAAACATTGGCATACATAACATATATGTATGTATGTATGTATGTATGTATGTATGTATGTATGTATGTATGTATGTATGTATGTATGTATGTATTTATATATGTGTATGTATATATACTCTTTCTCTTTTTGCTCTTTTACTTGTTTCAGTCATTTGACTGCGGCCATGCTGGAGCACCACCTTTAGTCGAGCAATCGACCCCGGGACTTATTCTTTGTAAGCCAGTACTTATTCTATCGGTCTCTTTTTTTGCCGAACGCGAGTGACGGCCGTAAACACACCAGCATCGGTTGTCAAGCGATGGGGGGGGACAAACACAGATACAAAACATCTACCCCACATACATACATAGACATATATATATATATACATCTATACGACAGGCTTCTTTCAGTTTCCGTCTACCAAATCCACTCACAAGGCATTGGTCGGCCCGAGGCTATAGCAGAAGACACTTGCCCAAGATGCCACGCAGTGGGACTGAACCCAGAACCATGTGGTTGGTAAGCAAGCTACTTACCACACAGCCATTATTTGATAAATCGTATGGTATACCCCTGGTAATTTGCCGGTATAGCACGTTCAGTGGCTTAGTGTTCGTTGGGTATTTGATTAATGAGAGATGGATGATTGAAGAAATAAGAACTTTTATTGGTTACTACAAATGTTTCGACCCATCTAGCATCGATCCCTGGCGGGTGGGATACTGGAGATCTGCTTTAAGTGTATCCCTCGGTGTAGATGTGTATTCTCAGGTGATTTCACGAGATATCACATTAAAATAAACTCTGTTTCGCAAGATTTCTCCTTGGTCTTCGTATATAGAAATAGCAAATTAAAGTATACAGCTTCGTTCATATAGAAGATCGACAACGACTATCAGACACAAAAAGAAATACATGCATCATACAGCAAAAAAAAAAATTATATATAACCGTTATTACATAAGGATGTACAAATGTCCACATATACATGATCTGGTGCACAGACACTAGATGGGTCGAAACAATTAGTAATCATTAAGGATTATCGTATCTTCCATCTTGCATCTCTCTCAATAATCTCTCTCATATATATATATATATAAAACATATAAATATATATGTGTATGTATATATATTATATATATATATATATAATATAATAAGAAGAAGAAGAATAAACCTCAATTCTTCCCTCTCTGAAGATGGAATATATGGAATGCTTATCTTGGTCGGCTGAGAAATACACTGCGCATCTGTTCTAGAATCGGCTGCAAGAGACTATCTGCACACTTTCTTACTCTCTTGTTTCTACGATACGCTCCATTCGATTCAAACAATAGTATTGTTACAGCTCTACAACAATTTTTTAGATACATTAATTCCATGATTTAGTTTGATACCAATCGTTCTTTCTTTCTAATGTGTGTGTGTCTGTGTGCGTGCGTTCCTGAAAAATGAATTGTTATGAGAAGACGGGTTACAAACAATAGTGCCTTCTATCTGACGCAAGCAAAGCAAAGAAAATTTGGTGCTTATCATGGACGTTGACTGTAGCAGAACCTACAGAAACACCTGTACAGTTTAGAGACCAAAAACACCTGTACAGTTTAGAGACCAAAAAACACGAACTCAGCACGAGTAAAAACATTGTGGCTTACGCCTTGTTCGTACACTTATATACACGGTATATGGATTAGAGAAAATACAAAGATGGCGGCCAAGGGCATAGATGAGTATGTTGCTGAGAGGGCAAGCATGGACGTATAAGTTCTTATGATACT
>NW_021828199.1:0-9019 GCF_006345805.1 Octopus sinensis
TATGCATGTGTGTGTGTGGTGTGTTTAGTGTGTGTTTGTTTGTGTGTGGTGTTGCGCGTGCATGGTTGGGGTGTTGCGTGTACACACACACACAATTATATAGTTACACGTTTACTGAAATCTGAATGTATGGCGGATAATGTGATCGTGTTTTTGGACAGAAGCGTTCATTGTATGCACATATAAATTCCCGTATGCACACACATGCAGAAATACGCATGCATGTGCACATGATGCACACACACACACACACACATACACAGTGTACATAAACTCGCACACACGCACACATACACACATATACACATACATAAACGTATGCACATACACATGCAAACGCGGAAACACACATGCTAGACATCTTTTACTTGGTTCAGTCATTAGACTGCGGCCATGCTGGAGGCACAGCGTTGAAGAATCTTTTAGTCGAATGAATCGACGCAAGTATTTTGTTTTTTAAACCCGGTACTTATTGTATCAGTTCTTTTTGCCGAACCGCTACGGTACAAGAACGTAAACACACCATCACTGGTTGTCAAGTGGTGGCGGGGACATACATATATGCAAAGACATACACACATACACATACACAAATATATATAGATATATATATACATACACATACGTATATATATATATTTGTGTGTGTGTCTGTGTGTATATATATTTACATACATACATACATATATATATAATATTATGTTGTATATGTCTAATACATACAACATACATACATACATACATACTACATACATACAAATATACATACCAAATATATATATAATATATATATAATTATATATATATATATATATATATATATATATATAGGCTTCATTCCGTTTACCTAATCCACTCAAAAGACTTTGGTCGGCTCGAGGCTATAGCAGAAATCACTTACCCAAGGTGCTACGCAATGGGACTGAACCCGAAACCATGTGGTTTGGAAGCAAGCTTGTTACTACACAGCCACATCAGCGCCTATACTCAGTTTAATTTTATACACACGCATAGACACACGTAAAAGTTATTTCGTAACAGCAAATATATATCCGTCACCATCATCCACATCATCAACATCACCATCATCATTATAAGCAGCAGCATTAACTTCATTAACTACGACAAGAACAACAACAACAACAATAACGTCGAAACAGCGATGAATCGAACGAACAAACACCACCAAGAAATGTGTAATAAATAGCAAAACATTCAACAACGATAATAATATCGATGAAAATAAGGTGAAGAAAAGGAAATGATGATTCCAGTGAGAATAAAAAAAAAAGTTCAAAACTAAAC
Organism: Octopus sinensis; assembly: GCF_006345805.1. NCBI lineage: Eukaryota > Metazoa > Mollusca > Cephalopoda > Octopoda > Octopodidae > Octopus > Octopus sinensis. The sequence goes on from NW_021828199.1 coordinate 1,306, forward strand.
AAAATAGTAACGTATTTTCTGCGCGGAATGATAAATAAAATAACATTAACAGTAACCGACAAACAACGAAGTGAAGAGGGGCGGAGTAATTCGAACCTTGGACCACGCCTTCTCTTGAAGAGAATAACGAATACCAAGCAGGCAGCAGCAGACTTCTATGCGTGTATTCTATACTTTGTGAAGTGGATGAGGCGGAGTAATACATATATAATGAGAGTAGTGATGGGGTGTATATATACGTTATATTGTTTAAGTGGATGAAGCGGAGTAATATACACGTAATGTGAGTAGTGATAAGGTCTGTCGGCTGCTTCAGTTTTTTTGTTGTTGCTTTCATTAAAATCGTCAGAAGTTTGCTTAAAGTTTCTTCTTCCGTTTCGTTTTATTCATTTTTCCTTCTTTCAGTTTATTCACTCTTTCATTCTTATTTTCTTTCATCCAATTTCTCAATCTATTTCTGCTTTATTTAATAATATATATATTATTATATATAAAATTTTACCGCCATTCGTTCTTCATTGCTTTATTTTCCTCGTCCTTTCATTCCAGTTTCTTCCCACCATCATCCTTCATTCCTAATTTTCTTTCTTTCTTTTCGTTCAGTCCTTTATTTTTTCTCCATTTATTCTTCTCTTTTCCTTCTTTCTTTCCTTCTTCCTTTTATTCTTTGTTCCTTTAAAGTTTATCTTACTAAAATTTTTAATATTTCTTTATTATGTGATTTTAATATTTAATTTTTTTCTTTTATTCATCCATTCTTTCCATCTAGCTTCCTTTCTTCTTTTCTGTCGCACTTTTTCTCCCCTTTCTTTTTTCTTTCTTTCCTTCTTCTTTCTTCTTTCTTTCTTTCTTTTAGTCAGTCTTAAAAATCACTATCACACTACCACCACCACTACCACTATGATGATGATCATCATCATCATCATCATCATCATTATCACAACCACCATCATCGTCGTCGCCGTCGTCATCATCATCATCATCGTCGTCATCATCATCATCATCATCATCATCATCATTTTCCCATCATCAACATCATCACTTTCGCCACCGTAATCGTCGTCGTCGTCGTCATCATCGTCGTCGTCGTCATCATCATCATCGTCGTTGTCGTCGTCACCATCGTCATCACCACCACCACCGGCACCTCCACCACCTCAATCATTATTACATCTTACCCCACCCGCCGTTACTATCACAGAGTCAACGAGGAAGACTCTAGAAATAACAGCCAAATATCCCTTATACCACACTCTACCGGGGCTTTCCGTTTTTTTTTTTTTTTTTTGCTGTATCTTTCAAAAGAGCAGAACGCATTGTATGAAAGGGATCTTCAATACGTTGAGAGTTACGTGGATTTGGGATACGTAATACCTAAGGGAGTTAAACGCTTCTGTCTTATAAAGCATTGCCCTCAAGTATTTACAGGCATACCTCAAATTACGTCGCTAATTCATATGTAACTTCGTACATTTGAAAAAAAATTGGTTTGTACATATTTTCACGTGTATTTTATTTGACTTCCAACTTCAGTATTGAATTTTAGATGGTTTTCCTTATTTTTATATCCGACGTATAATCGGATATATTGACTGTAGCTGAAGTTCATTTTTGCCATTAATTTCTAAAAAGAAACACCTTCATAAAGTCGAAAAATATCTAACTCGAAACGACGTAAGTTGAGGCATGCTTGTACTCTCTTTGGAACCAAGAACAAATGGAGAAAACCCGAAAAGAATTCAAGGCTAGAAGGTATCATAGAATTCGAAAGTTTAATTGGTATTAAATTCCCAGTACTTTTCGGCCAATCAACTGCAGGGACCACAATTCACACTTGTTCTGAAATATTCTTGTTGATGAGAAACAATCGCGGTTCTCCAATATCAGTCTTCATGTATCACGGGTGTCTGGTTCCAAAGAAAATAAAACAACAAAATCAGTGATAAGTGAATCCCTGATAAACGAATCATTTCCAAACACTTTGGAAATAGATCTAATGGTAGATTCATTGACACCAAACGCACGGCCCATAGCAGCGAGGCTTCAACGGTCACATATCTTTTCTTTTGGTTACTGGTAAACATAAGCGACAGTTAGTGCATTGCTGGTAGCTGGACACTGGGTGATGCCTTTAGCGCGTTTTTCGATGTAGACAGAATCTTCGACTGGTCACCGATCCGTGTTATATCAGATCATATCAGTGATAAGCGTAGTATAGTTCACAAATGAACGTATCTTGTTCTTTCGGATGAGTGATGACAAGAATTAGTGATAAACGGGACATGTGTTAGTAAATTAGAAGAGCTAGCACCGCTTTAAAATGCAATATTGTAAATATCATATGCATCCATGCTGTCAAATGGGTAGCTGCGAGGTGTTGGTTGAATAATTATGTTGGTAGTCTAGTGATCACCGTTATTCGACAACAGGAACAACAGCAGTAGAATAAGGGCTGTACCCTTGAACAAAAGACTAGATTGTGACGGCTGAGACCATATGTCTTTAATCAAATGTCTGCTGGATCGAAGTTCACCAAGAACTGAACAACAATAGCAATTGTTTTTTTTTTTTCATTTTCGTGAATTATCTTGGTGCTTTGCTTGGGATTGAACGCAGAACATCTTAGGTGACTGCATTGCTTTAGCCAGAACTCCTTTATCTACGGGCATAGCGTAGTAGATAAAGACGTTAATCAACTGAAGTAAAAAAAAAATAATGAATTGGCGCAGGTGTGGCTGCGTGGTAAGAAGCTTGCTTCCAAACCACATGGTTCCGGGTTCAGTCCCACTGCGTGGCACCTTGGGCAAGAGTCTTCTATAGCTTCGGATCGACCGAAGCCTTGAGAGTGGAAACTGAAAAAAGCCCGTCGAATATATATATATATACATATATCACACACACACACACACACACACACACACACACACATATATATATATATATTTGTGTGTGTGTTTGTCCTCCCACTATCGTTTGACGGTTCCGCAAAACAGACCGATAGAATAAGTACTTGGCTCACAAAGAGTAAGTCCTGGGGTCTGTTTCTTCGACTAAAGTCGGTGTTCCAGCATGGCCGAAATCAAATGACTGAAACAAGCAAAACAATAAAAAGAAAAAAAGTCACAAAACGCAGTGAGTGGAATGAGAACCGTGTACCACCGTGGATCAAATAAAGGGTTAGGTTTGAAATTTTGATATAACAGGTGAGTTCAACACAAGGCACCTGAAGAAGCCTGGAACGTACAACAGCCAAAATGCAGTGTAAGTAACAATCAAGATGGGGATACCAGTTTTACTAATATAAATACATAATATGATGTGGAGGCGCAATGGCCCAGTGGTTAGGGCAGCGGACTTGCGGTCGTAGGATCGCGGTTTCGATTCCCAGACCGGGCGTTGTGAGTGTTTATTGAGCGAAAACACCTAAAAGCTCCACGAGGCTCCGGCAGGGATGGTGGTGATCCCTGCTGTACTCTTTCACCACAACTTTCTCTCACTCTTACTTCCTGTTTCTGTTGTACCTGTATTTCAAAGGGCCGGCCTTATCACTCTCTGTGTCATGCTGAATATCCCCGAGAACAACGTTAAGGGTGCACGTGTCTGTGGAGTGCTCAGCCACTTACATGTTAATTTCACGAGCAGGCTGTTCCGTTGATCAGATCAACCGGAACCCTCGCCGTCGGAACCGACGGAGTGCTTCCAACATAATATGATTCTTAGATTCTTAAAATATAAAGACGGAATAGTCATAGCTGGATATCTTAATCACGAGGATCACCAGTTATGACCAGAAGCAGCAACAACTAATAATTCACTTTATTGATTCCAGAAGTATGGGAGCAAAAAGCTGGCGAGCTGGCAGAAACGTTAGCACGTCGGTCAAGATGCTTAACGGCATTTCGTCTGCCGCTACGTCCTGAGTTCAAATTCCGCCGAGGTCGACTTTGCCTTTCGGGGTCGATTAAATAAGTACCAGTTCCGCACTGGGGTCGATATAATCGACTTAATCACTTTGTCTGTCCTTGCTTGTCTCCTGTATGTTTATGCCCCTGTGGGCAATAAAGAAATAAGAATGTATGGGAGGACAAGTCGTTGAAAGCAGAATCCCACCGAAATAACCGAGAAACCCAGAAAAATTAAGTGGGACACTCTACTTGTTCTACTAGCCCACCAACAACAATCTCAGAAGATACTGGTGAAAATATCCCTTTGATGGTAACCCTATGAGTCGACTGTCCGCGATGGATTTTGAAAAAAAATCTCGCTGCGATATTATGTGTAAACAAGCTTATCTCTAAAGGTTTACCTAAAACTTAAGGCTACTGTCTTCAATGCTGACCATGTCACTGCACGTGTATGTGTAGGTAATATGCTAGCTTAACCTTTTACTTGAGGTGTACATATAGTGTTATCGTATAGAGTGGAAGTTTAATACGAAGTTTTGAACTCATCTTGTGGTTAGTAATCCATTACCTTAGATTTGGAGCCATTAAGTCTTTAAGCAGTATTTTACCGGGTTTAGTTTTTCGACTGTCGCCATGATGGAGTATCGCCTTCAAAAATTTAATTGATCATACTGACTTCAGTACGTATTTCAATCTGGCATTTATTTTATAGATCTCTGCTTGATGAACTGTTAACTTTGCGACATAGTGGGACACAATACTCGATTTAACAACAAATGTAAACACACATACACACGCATTAGGTGCAAGAAGGACTGTGTGGTTCGAAGTTTGCTTCCCAACCACATGGTTCCACGTTCAGTCCCTCTGTATGGTACCCTGGGCAAATGTTTCTACTATAGCCTTAGCCAACCAGAAACTTGTGACTGAATTTGGTAGACGGAAACTGCAGCGTTGGTCATCAGAAAATGACCGAAAAATATGTCTATAAAGAAGAGTTGTTTTTTTTTCATACTCCTCGAATGTCGATTCTGCCCATAAGAAAGGAATAAATAATTCAATAGGGCTGAAGGTCATAACACCTGGGCAACGCTGGGGTGCATTGCTAGTATGTGTGTATGTGTGTGTGTGTGTGTGTGTGTGTGTGTGTGTGTAGATAGAATCTATTAGCAACATTTACAATTTGGATTATTCTCTATTACAATCCGTTACGTTTTCAAACAATTTTAATTAAATTTATCTAGTAATTCTGATTGATCTACAGCAGTCCTTGCATTAGAATAAGGCATTTTAATCTATGCACTTCAACTCGTTAAATGGGTTCCGAGATGCTATGAATCTGAATATCTTACCTGAGATGCACAAACACCTGTGAAGGTGCGAGGTGCAGTGGTTAAAATTTTAGGATCTGGGCGGCGCTTGAGGTTCTCAAGAAAGGCAGTTTATTTCCAGTTGCTCAAGTACATGTAACTGTAAAAGATGTGGGATGGTTGGAAGCACTCCGTCGGTTACGACGACGAGGGTTCCGGTTGATCCGATCAACGGAACAGCCTGCTCGTGAAATTAACGTGCAAGTGGCTGAGCACTCCACAGACACGTGTACCCTTAATGTAGTTCTATGTAGATTCACCGTGACACAGAGAGTGACACGGCCGGCCCTTTGAAATACAGGTACAACAGAAACAGGAAGTAAGAGTGAGAGAAAGTTGTGGTGAAAGAGTACAGCAGGGATCACCACTATCCCCTGCCGGGGCCTCGTGGAGCTTTAGGTGTTTTCGCTCAATAAACACTCACAACGCCCGGTCTGGGAATCGAACCCGCGATCCTACGACCGCGAGTCCGCTGCCCTAACTACTGGGCCATTGCGCCTCCGCCTGTAAAAGATGTACTAGAGCGTCGTCATATGACAAATATCTTTTCCTCGATCAAGAGCGAAACTACGAGGTTCGAAGACAATCAGATTCATTCGTAGTTCCAACCGTAAACGAGGCGACTGGCTCTCCGCCAGCGTTCGCTTCGATGACATAGGAAGGATCCTGCATGAGAAACCATTAATGGTTCCGTGGTGAGTATGGTTCCAAACAGAAACTTTACAGGAATTAAGGCGGCGAACTGGCAGAAACGTTAGCACGCCGGTATTTCGTCTGCCGCGACGTCCTGAGTTCAAATTCCGCCAGGGTCGAATAAATAAGTACCAGTTATGCACTGGAGTCGATATAATCGACTCAATCCGTTTGTCTGTCCTTGTTTGTCTCCTCTGTGTATAGTCCCTTGTGGGCAGTAAAGAAATGAGAAACTTTACAGGAATTGATGGAAGAGTATTATTTGGAGTGAAGCCTGCGGTTTAATTTGACTCAGTACCGGAAAACTCATCTGGACCGGACACCAGTAGGATTTACAGCTCGTAGCTTTTTCTCGATCCAGTACTTATGCTCGGGGCGTAAGCTCTGCGATGGAATAGCGTTTCGTTCGCGGGATGGTGAGGAGGCGAAGGATTGTATTTTCAGTTTAAACACTTCGAAATACAAGTAAAGTCCGAGTCTCGCGAGAGACTAGGCTCGAAGTAGACAGATACTATCTTTCTCTCTTTCCAAGTATAATTTATTTCTTATATAACGAACACCATTAAAACAAAATGGGCGCCCGTTTTCTAGAAGGGGCTTCTTGTCATGGGGAATGAACAAAAATGTACTAAAATAGCTACGAAATTTTATTATGAACAAGGATCTAAGATACATCTTAAGTATGACATATCCAAAATGCGTGAGCAGCAAAGACCTTTAGATCAAAGCCAAACAAAAATTCATCGAGCAACAGATTGTGAAGCGTTAATGTACGTAGGCAGGCCATACGTTAGCAAAGCCTTGGAGATGTATGGCAAGGCAAGGGTTGGATACTAGATAGACGAAAAAATTAGACAGGGCGCTGGAGCGTTACTTACCAGAGAGATTCGAAGGGAAATTGAAGGGAACTGGGAACGAAAGGGAACCAGAGAGTAAAGGAAATCACCCAGGATAGGCCACAATGGAATACTACTGTAGAGAGCTTATTTTCAGCTTGGAATCCATCGAAACAGGCAGTGACGACGATGATGATGATGATAATAATGATGAAGATGATGAGGGGGATGACGATGATCGTGATGATGATGATGTTGATGATGATGACGATGATGATGATGACGACTGATGATGATGATGACGACGACGACGACGACGACGATGATGATGATGATGATGTGATGATGATGATGATGATGATGATGATGATGATGATGATGCTGATGCTGGTGACGATGATGATCCTCACAAGGACACAGTGAAGCACATTTGGGCCAGATTTTGGAGCCGACTTGACGCCGTAGTGAAAGCTGAGAACCGTTACTTTGAGTAAACTGTTATCGCCAGCCAAGGTATATATATATATATATATATATATAATATATATATATACGTATATACATATGCATGCATATAGCTATGTGTGTTGATGTTTTCTATGTAAGTGTGTATGCACAAGTGTGTTTCCCGTTTATGTGTGAGTGAGTATATGATTCTATGACAATATGTGTGGAGGCGAAATGGCCCAGTGGTTAGAGCAGTGGACTTGCGGTCGTATGATCGCGGTTTCGATTCTCAGACCGGGCTTTGTGAGTGTTTATTGAGCAAAAACAAATAGAAAATACACCCAAAACTCCACGAAGCTCCAGCAGGGGGCGAAACCTGCTGTACTCTTTCACCACAACTTTCTCTCACTCTTTCTTCCTGTTTCTGTTGTACTTGTATTTAAAAGGACCAGCCATGTCACAC
>NW_021828200.1:0-9037 GCF_006345805.1 Octopus sinensis
ACAAATACAATATTACATTGACATCAAAGACCGATTGCGCACAATGAGATGAGATTCGGGATGATCCATCATATATCTATATTTATGCGTGTGAGCGCGCGCGCGTATGTTTGACAACAAGTGTTGATTTGTTTACGTCAACGTAAGTAGCGGTTCAGCAAAAGGCACCGATAGATTAAGTTCCTGTCTAAAAAGATAAGCACTTATTTCGATTTGTTCCACCAAAACCTTTCAAAGCGGTGTCCCTGCATAGCCGCAGTCTCGCGACTGAAACAATTGACAGATAAAGATACGTGTGTGCATGTACACATGCATATACGTATGAATGTATATTGTACGTATGTACAAGGGGAAGTCAAACGTTACCCACACTTTCACCTTAATATATCTTTATTATTGTCACATTACCTTCAGAGCATGCCTGCTTATAGTTGGTACTATTGTGGTTACGTGATCGAAATTTGAGCCTGATCGCTCCCTTTTTCTTTCTGGCTTTACAGTGTAAGCATGGCCACTCCACTAGTAATGTGCACCTAAGAAGAACAAAGAGCAGTATCCGATTTTTCTGGTCGGAAGGTGTCAGGTGTTGAAATCCTGTATTTTAGCACAATACAGGGAGAGTGCACTACCGCGTAGATGCCTGTATGAGGGGATAGAGAAGTTTAAAAGGGGCCGGACAAACGTGACGCACGAAGAGAGAACACGAAGATTCAGCAATAGTGAACCGGCGACTTTTATTATCGATGACGTAGCTCGTTCTCTACAGATTAGTCATGTTTCTGCCTATTAAATCATCCACGGTCAGCTCGGCTTCTATAAAGTTTGTGCAAGACAGCTTACTGCAGATTACAAGCGCAAACATCTAGAGGCCTTCCAACGTTTACTCGATCGCTACAACAATAAGGATGAGGAATTTTTTAGCAGAATAGCCACAGATGAAATGTGAGACCATCATTATGAGGCAGAATCCAAAAGACAGAGTATGAAGTGTAAACATCCAGGTTTGCTAGCGACAAAGAAATTAATGTCAAAATTGACTTCTTCCAGGTTAGGATTATCATGGCTTTCTTGAATAACGTGTTGCTATAGCTGGTCTTCTATTGCATTCCGACTTGTGGATATATTGTAAAAGAGACCCACGAAATTCCTTGCCCAGCTCTTCAGAATATCTTCACTGTTACTGATTAAGGTAAATTCATCTTATTCTTTCCAATTTCTATACTCCATAGCAATAAAGTAAAAGTTTGTTTGATATTTTTGTATTTGTATCTGTGACAATAAGTAGGTGTAGATATAATGGGCACATTTTGCCCCTGCTTCTTGTCTATTAATTCCCAAGTAACATTTACTTGACAACGCCAAATTGAATAGTATTGCCCAGATGTCAAAGCCATAATGATATCTGTTAGGCAGCTGATGATGAATATATACATTTCTATGCTTGTAGAATGTGAGGCGGCGAGCTGGCAGAATCGTTAGCACGACGGGCGAAATGCTTAGCAGTATTTCGTCTGCCGTTACGTTCTGAGATCAAATTCCGCCGAGGTTCACTTTGCCTTTCATCCCTTCGGAGGTCGATTAAATAAGTACCAGTTCCGCACTGGGTCGATATAATCGACTTAATCCGATTGTCTGTCCTTGTTTGTCCCCTCTGTGTTTAGCCCCTTGTGGGCAGTAAAGAAATATATATGGAAGGTGGCGAGCTGGCAGAAACGTTAGCACGCCGGGCGAAATGCTTAGCAGTATTTTCGTCTGCCGTTACGTTCTGAGTTCAAATTCCGCCGAGGTCGACTTTGCCTTTCATCCCTTCGGGGGTCGATTAAATAAGTACCAGTTACGCACTGGGGTCGATAAAATCGACTTAATCCGTTTGTCTGTCCTTGTTTGTCCCCTCTGTGTGTATACCCTCGTGGGCAGTAAAGAAATAAGAATGTGAGATTTTGTATATTGTGCTCTCGTGCTTCTGAATTACCCTTCATTGGAATTCTGATCCTCGTAGAGTTAAGGATCTTTAGGATTTCTTGGTTTTCTTGGTTTAAGGTGATTACGCCATGTATATTATACCTTATATTGAAATTCTGATTCTCGTAGAGTTAAAGATCTTTAAGATTTCTTGGTTTTCTTGGTTTAAGGTGATTACGCCAAGTATATTATACCATATATTGAAATTGCGTAATTGTCCTTCATCCAGATTCTTATGCTAGCTAAAGGAATGGTTAGGGATTCCTAGATTATGGGCATTCTTTTGCATATTATACAGGTGCGTCTGCGTGTCTGCATGTGCAAAAATATAAATATACAAATATATTTTTCTTCAGTAACAAACAACCAGTGTTGAATATTATGGCTAATGACGTCAGCAAGCTTGTCAATATGACAAGTTATTGTGATGAGACTCCAAACTTCAAATTTTGTAGTAGAATTTGGCTTTTTTTTTGTTTTTTTTTTCTCATCAGTTAAGATGTAGGTTAGTGAGATTCACAAGACAGGGCTTTTTATATTGCATTAACTGCGCAAATATTGGTGGGAATCATGGACCTACAACTTTTGTTCATTGTCCGTAATTCTTAACAAGCGAGTATTGTTTTCTGAGCTTATGATATGAATACACACACACACACCACACACACACACACACCTATATATATATATAATGTGCCACACACACAACACACAAACACACCACACACACACACATATATAATATATATATATATATATATATATATATATATATATACATACATATATATATATATATATATATATATATGCATACATATATATTTCAGTATATATGCGTAAGTGTGTGTGTGTATATGTGTGTGTGCATGTTTGCAGTGAGTTCGAATCCTACTAGGAATGATAACTTTTGTAGGTACAGACATGGCTGTAAGAAGGATGCTTCCCAACCACATCTTTTGGGGTTCAGTCTTAGTGCGTGGCACCTTGGGAAAATATTTTCGACTTATAGCCCTTGGCCGATAAAAGTCTTGAGAGAGGATTTGGCAGCGGAAACTGGAAGAAGCCAGTCGTATGTATGTGTGTGTGTGTGTGTGTGTGTCTGTGTGTCTGTCTGTCTGTCTGGTGTTTGTCAGTGTCTGTGTGTGTGTGTATGTGTGTGTGTCTTTCAGTCTGTATGTTTGTCTGTCTATCTGTGTTTGCTTTTGTTCCCCAGCACCGCTTGACAAGCGGTATTGGTTTGTTTACATCTCCGTGAATTAGCGTTTCGACAAAAGATTTCGATTGAATAAGTAGCATGATTAAAAACTAAGGACTGGAGTCTATACACTCGACTATCCTCTTCAAGGCGGTGCACCAGCATGGCCGCTGTCCAACACTGGAAGAAGATAATAAAGTGGTGCCCCAGCATGACCACTATCAATTGACTGAAACAAGTAAAAGATAAAAGATATATATATATCATGTTTTTTATCTTATATATATATATATATATATATATATATATATATATATATATATATATATATATATATATATATATATATATATATAATATATATATATACACACACATAACGGGCTTCCTTCACACTAGCGTAGCTAGAGTGTGTGTGCCGTCCGAACCCGACAGAAACACATATTGCCTTCAGCAGATCCAAAAGTGCCGCCCGGCGCAGACTGCCCCCACTCCACCTAGCTACGCTAGTGATCTTTTAGTTATCGTCTACCAAATCCACTCGCAAGGTTTTGGTCGGCCCGAGGATGTAGGGGAAGAAATTTGCTGAATGTGCCATGTTATGGGACTGAACCAGTAACCATGTGGTTGGGAAACAAATCTCTTACCCCACAGCCACGACTGCATAAAAATATATTCAAATAATTAAAAATAGTTGAGATATGGATGGAAGCACTCCGTCGGTTACGACGATGAGGGTTCCGGTTGATCCGATCAACGGAACAGCCTGCTCGTGAAATTAACGTGTAAGTGGCTGAGCACTCCACAGACACGTGTACCCTTAACGTAGTTCTCGGGGATATTCAGCGTGACACAGAGAGTGACAAGGCCGGCCCTTTGAAATACAGGTACAACAGAAACAGGAAGTAAGAGTGAGAGAAAGTTGTGGTGAAAAGTACAGCAGGGTTCACCACCATCCCCTGCCGGAGCCTCGTGGAGCTTTAGGTGTTTTCGCTCAATAAACACTCACAACGCCCGGTCTGGGAATCGAAACCGCGATCCTATGACCGCGAGTCCGCTGCCCTAACCACTGGGTCATTGCGCCTCCACAGTTAAGGTATACCAATATGTATAAACGTATGTATATGTGTATGCATGTGTGTGTGCGTGCGCGCGTGTATAAAAGTATTTATATAACACAATATGCTTAGAAAACAATACCCACTTGTTAAGAAATCACGGACAATGAACAGAAGCTGCGGGTCCATGATTCCCACCAATATTTGCGCACTTAATACAAAATAAAAGGCCCAGCCCTACATTCTGGTCGTAGTTCAAGACAATGAATGTGACTCTAACACAGTGGTTCCTAAAGTAGGCGGTACTGCCCCGCTAGGGGCGGTGGAAAGATCCAGAGGGGCGCTGAAGAGAAGTGGAGGCGATAATGGGATGGCGAAAAGGAGGCGAAGAATGTAAAAACAACAAAATAATGGGTTAATTAGGTTAAGTTTTATTTGTGAAATCCAGTTGTTTGAATTTGCTGCAGAAAGTGGTCTATGTTTGTGGTGGTGAGTGGGATGGGAGGTTTTAAGAATGCGGCTTGGGTGCTAAGAGGGTAGCAACACGAATATGTTTGGGAACCACTTCTCTAACAGGACATTGGCTAGGTATTTTTTATTCTTTCTTCTGACCATTGAGGAGTAATATCTATCTATCTATCTTCCTATCTACTTATCTATCAATCTATCGATCTGAGTTCGTGTCTATTTATCAATCAGTCTATCTTTCTTGATATAAGTCATTGCACTGCGGACACTCAAGTGCATACATAGACTTTCGAAGTTTAGTAGAGTATATAGACCGCTGTACATATTAATACATACACGCGCGCGCGCCCACACACACACACATCATTTCATGAAGGCTAAGTACACCAAAACATCGAAATTACTGCCAACATTCTTCTTGTAAAAGAATTATATATATATATATATATATCGTTGAAGGTGAAAGTCGATATATATAAGTCTGTGTTTTGACATCATTGCTTTATGGTGCTGAATCTTGGACCCTGTATCGAAAGCACATCAATCAGCTTGACATTTTTCATATGCGATACTTGCGTACTCTCTCCATTATAAAACCGAGTGACCATATTCGTAACAGTGAGGTGCTAACAAAATGCAACATATCAAGTATTGACGCCATCCTCATCAAAATACAGCTTAGATGGTCAGGTCATATCATTTCTAACGTATGAGTGATACCAGAATTCCGAAGTTACTTCTCTTTGGCTAATTCCCAATAGGAAGGTCAGTTTGAAGATCACTCTTGCGCTTCAAAGATAAAAAAAAAAGACAATATGAAGCGATGCAAATTTCCCTTTTCTTCCTGGGACAACAAAGTATCAGTATGCAAAACCTGGCGCCAGTCCTGCTACTCCTTAGTTCAAAGATTTGAGCAAAGTTGAATCCAGCATTGGGACCAACTTCGTGCAAGCATGGAAGCACGCTGGCCAAACGCTCATTATGGCTTCGTGGCACGAAGCAAAGCAGGCCTTGCGTCCACTCAAGAAAACATACCGTAAATGATCCACAAGAACTCGAGTAAACTGAGTCCTCAGCTTGTTCACTTTGCCAAAAGACTTTCAAGGCATCAGCAGGCCTCAAGAGATACATTCGTCTCCACAGAACATGATTACCCCTTTATATTACTGAACCCTCATTTGTCGTTTACTACGAGAGAATCCATCATATGTATGATGCATGCATGCATGTGTGCATATGTATGTATGTATGTATGTATGTATGTATGTATGTATGTATGGACGAGGTTAGGCTGAAAAGTTCATAGGCTGACTATGAAGGAGTGACCTAGAGCTGTGAAATCTTGCATGTGTTATTTTCAACTTTTCTTATTGATAACTGCATTGTTTCTTTCCATATAAAATGATAGTTGACTGCTCAAAGACCACTATAAAAGTAACTAGTAGCAAACTTCTTTTCAAAATGGACAAAATTCGTCATGGTGTTGTAATGAAGTATCTGCAGTAAAAGGCTTTAGACCCCAACGGCATTCATGCTGACACCGTCGATATAATAGGAGATGACGCTCCAGCTTTAGCTACAGGCAGCTGAATTTAGGAGGGAATGGAGAGTGTTGGAAATGACACAAGGTTGACGTCCTACAACTGTACCACCTAGGAAAACATTGATTGTGTTCACCACATGCTGGTAGATGACAGGCGATTGAGTATAAATCAAATAGCTAATGTCATTAGCATATTCCGTGAGAGAATTGAGCACATTCTGCTCAATGACCTTGGCATGACGAAGGTTTCTGCTTGGTGGGACCCACTTCTTTTGAGACCTGATGAAAAGCGCGCCAAGTTGAGCACATCACAGGAAAATATGACATTGTTTGAGACAGATGAAGCCGGTTTCCTTGAACGTCTCTAAGCCAGGGTGAGTGTTGGAATCATCAGCTGGAGCCCGGGACAAAGAGACACTCCATGAAGTAGAAACATCCCTCCTCCCCAGCTCCAAAGAATGCCAACGTTGTTTCATCTGCAAGGAAATGATAGCTTCAGTTTTGGGGTATACAAAAGACATTGGGTTTATTGACTTTCTTCAAAAGGGCCATACTGTCACTGGAGAGTACTATGCCAACTTGCCAAGGCAGTTACGAAGAGCTATCATGACCAAACTCTAGGAAAACTGACGAAGGGTTTCTTGTTTCATCAGGCAATGTTCCAGCACATAAGTCCTCCGTTTCAATGACTGCTGTGCGTGATGTGACTTTGAACTGGTTGATCGCCCTCCTTTTTCCTCTGAACATGAAAAAGCTTTTGCTGGGAACCAATATCGCAGTCATTATCATGTCATGTCTGCTGTTGTTATCCAAATACTGTAACACCCATGGAAGGAGCGTGTAGGCTGCAAGGGGGACTATGTTGAAATATAAACCTCATTCGGTCTCATTCTACGACAGTATCCTGGTAAACCTATAAACTCGACCCTCGTGTGTGTATGTGTGTGTGCATGCGTGCGTGCGTGCGTGCGTGCGTGCGTGCGTGCGTGCGTGTGTGTGTGTGTGTGTGTGTGTGTGTGTGTGTGTGTGTGTGTGTGTGTGTGTGTGTGTGTGTGTGTGTTACGTGTATATATACACACATTGGGGTAACTGAATGGTAAGAAATGTGCTTCTCAACCACATCGTATTGGGTTTAGTCTCACCGCGTGGCACCTTCGGCAACTGTCATCTACTTTAGCCCCTAGCCGACTAAAGCCTTGTCAGTGGATTTGGTAAATAGAAACTGAAAACGCCGTCGTATATATACATTTATCAAGTAATGGAACGCAACACACTCCGCATTTGTACTAACAAGTTTTTTATATACCAGTGAGATTCTCTCTTCCCCCACTCTCTCTCACACACACACACACTTGCCTTCATTCTTTTTCCTTTCCTTTCTCTCACTTTTATTCTAGCCTTTCTACTTATTCCTTTTCTCTCTCTCCCTCTTGTATTTCTTGCCTTTCTCCTTCCCCTTCATCCCTTTCTTTTTTTTTGCTCTGTTGCTGCTTTTTCTTACTGTCTTTCTTCTCTGCCTGGTGCTGTCACTTGACCAGCAGCCGGTTCCCCTTTTTCTACCTTTCTGGCACTGGTTCCGTAGCTGACCAGTCGTAATTCACTGTTTCTCTGTCCTCCATCCTTCAAGACATTTTCTAAGCGTTACCCACTATTCTCGTCTCCTTGGCCCCAAGGCCGTATTTTATTCATACTTGTCCACCGTCCTACAATCACTGTGTGTCGTTTTGTTTGTTTGTTTTGTTTGCTCTTGTCCTTAATTCTCCTAACTTAGCATCTTGGCGAATGGGACTAATAGAGTAAGTATCAGGTTTTACAAAAGAAAAAAAAAAACAAATACTGAGGTCAAATCATTCAAATAAAATCCTTCAATGCAGTGCCCGGGTCTAGTTGGTTTGGCTGCCAGCATTTGAGAAATTAAAGTTTATCGAAAATTTTAAAATTTGACACATTAATATATTTTTCTAAGCTGAATTGCTGGAGTTATAAAGGTTTAAAGTTTAATCATTTCACCCAGTCTGTAAATAGGATTTAGAGTCTGTCATTTTGTGCGTGATTGCATGTGTTGCAACATTCTGAAAATAGCACGTTTTTATATGAAACTGTAAACAAATCAAATTCTGCTTAACGTATGGCATGTAACCTCTCATAACTTTTTTAAATTTTGGAATTTTAAGAAAATTTTTGTGAATTTGTACTCTACACGCGGGAATTCATACGATTATGCAAGAAAAATTTTTAATGGAGAGCGGGGCGTGATTTGAGGCCTATTTAGCTGTTATTTTTAGCATATCTCACGACCAGGATACAAGCAACAGAGCACAGCGTCAATGTACGTGGCATCGCGTAGAATATGTGCTTTCTCGCAGACAAAAAAATTCTCATGTTTGGCTTGTTAGAAATGGAAACAGTCATGAATGTGTCTGTGGCTTACGATTGGCTAAAATTTCCCAAAATTTTCAAACTTTAATTGCTACTATCTCTATTGATTTATAACGAAAATGATTTTCACGTCATTCATTAGCCTATAAAAGTGTATCATTACACTGAATATAAAATCAGTTCGAACAGAAAATGATGCTAGCAACCAAACCAATTAGATCCCAGTGCCCCAGCTTGGCCGCCATCAAATGACTGAAACATAAAAGTTTAACGATACATACATACACACACACACACACACATACACATTTACAGACACTCATGCATACTTATATCACAAACACACACACACGTACACACAATAGTACAGAATATATCTAATATTGTAACGATAAATATAAAAACAAAATCGAGCACGTGGTTGTAGTA
>NW_021828201.1:0-9015 GCF_006345805.1 Octopus sinensis
TGTGTGTGTGTTTTAGAAAACTTGTAATGTGACACACGAAATCATGAAAATCCAGTTGTTCTATGCATTTCATGTGTTGGCGCAAAAAGAGATGGCAGAGTCACTTGACGGACCGTTTCACGATTTGTTTACTACTCCTCAAGTAAGATGGGTCCTATTATGGTGACATGAATTTATGTGTCCGTGAACTAAATAAGGGGAAAGGATGTTCCTCAAATATACAACATAAAGATATTTGCTGAATTAGGGCATATAGCAAGATAGAACGCAACAATACTGGGTATGTTTATTTACACACACACACATATATATATATGTATGGTTGTATATGCCTATATATGCTTGCGTAATAATGTATTTTATGCATGTATATAGCTATGTATATATGTATGCTTATGTATATGTAATGTTATTTCTTTATACATTACAGGCGATCTCGTGGTGGCAGATTAGACATTAGTGTATATAATCAGAGACATGAATAATTTTATCTCAGACCACTTTACTACACTTAATTACACTAAAACTATATAAGCATATTGTGTATGAACATGTATGCGTATACATACATACACACATACATACATACATACATACATACATACATACATACATACATACATATATATATATATATATATATATATATATATGTACATATACACACACATATATACCATGCATATATATGAATATGTGTATCAATATATATGTGTATAAAATATTTATATATAAAATGTATATATATATATTTGTATATGTATATACGTGTATGCGTGTGCGTGCATATGCCTGTACATATATATATATATATATATATATGTAAGTATGTATGAATATGTATATGTATATATATATATTTATATATATATATATATATACATACATACATACATATTCATATATACATATATACTTATGCATATACGTATACGAACATGTATGTCAAATACATATATATATATTCGTATAAGTATGTATGTATATATATATATATTACATATATATACATATGTAGACATACATAATTATTCATTATAATTTTGTTTTTGTTTTGATAACCAAAAGAACTCCTTAAAACCCCAAATGAATTCCGTTTGCCACCAAATAAAGAAGACATCACTCGACACGCGTCTTAGAATTTCATATTCGACATCTTATACTGGGATATTCCACAAATAACATGGAGACAGTCAGACGTGGGGGTGCTGTTGCCGGTGGTGGCGGTGGTGGTGGTGGCGGCGGCGGTGGTGGTGGTGGTGGTGGTGGTGATCCGGTCGTCATTGTCTTGACGGTGGTGATGATAGCGATGTGGATGGTGGTTATCGTCGTCGTTGCAGAGGTAATAGTGGTCATGGTAGTAGTGATGGTGCTGGTCGTCGTCGTCGTCGTCATAGTGGTCATCGTGGTAGTGGTGGCGTTGCTGGTGCCGGCGCTGATGGCTTTAATAATGACATTCTTTGTACGCGTTTCGCTGCGAATCTCGAAGAATCATGGAAATTTTCTTAAATACACTTCATAAAAATCATGAAAACCGAAATTATCCAAAAACCAAATGCGAATAATTCTCCCGACTTACTCTGTGTGAGATGCATCGATGTCTTGAACCTTGGTCACCATTTTTGCTTTAAAATGTCTTTTGTTGTTAAGGTGGCGAGATGAAAGAATCGTTAGCCGGAGAAAATGCTTAGCGGCATTTCATCCGCCTTCGCATTCTGAGTTCAAATGCCGCCGAGGTCGACTCTGCCGTTTCGGAGTTCGATAAAATAAGCACCAGACCAGCTCTGGAGTCGATGTAATCGGTTTCATCCCCGTCCCCCGAAACTAAGGACCCTGTGCCGAATTTGAAACCGAGAATACGTCGTTGTAAGGCAGCCAGCTGGCAGAGTCGTTGGTACCCCGGACAAAATGTTTAACTGCATTTCTTCCGACTTTACGTTGTGGGTTCAAATCCCGCTGAGTCGACTTTACCTTTCATAATTTTATCATTTTGGGGGTCGGTAAAATAAGTGCCAGTTGAGCCCTGGGGTCAATGTAATCGACTTACCAGAAATGGCTGACCTTATGTCAAAATTTGTAACTAATATCTCTTCCCGTGTTCTTTTCATTTCTCTGTTGAAACCTTATGTATGATTGTAATACCGTCAACTAATATTATTTCTATCAAATTTTATTTCATGTTTTATTAGCGTCTAATTTCAATATTAATTGCTCCAATTTACGTGTACAGTATCATTATAATACTATATTATATATTTCTTTACTACCCACAAGGGGCCAAACACAGAGAGGACAAACAAGGACAGACAAAGGGATTAAATCGATTACACCGACCCCAGTGCGAAACTGGTACTTTATTTATCGACCCCGAAAGGATGAAAGGCAAAGTCGACCTAAGCAGAATTTGAACTCAGAACGTAACGACAGACAAAATACCTATATCTTTCCTACCCACAAGGGGCTGAACACAGAGGAGATAGACAAGGACAGACAAAGGGATTAAGTCGATTATATCGACCCCAGTGCGAAATTGGTACTTAACTTATCGACCCCGAAAGGATGAAAGGCAAAGTCGACCTCGGCGGAATTTTAACTCAGAACGTAACGGCAGACGAAATACTGCTGAGCATTTCGCCTGGCTGCTAACCATTCTGCCAGCTCACCGCCTTGTATGATTGTAATACCGTCAACTAAAATTATTTCTATCAAATTCTATTTCACGTTTTATTAGCGTCTAATTTCAATATTAATTGTTCCTAATTACATGTACAGTATTAATTATAATACTATATTATAATGATTCCGGGTGTCAACCGACGAGAGTCATCTAATTGTGAGTCCGATGTCACAGATTGACTCCTGGTCTTTACAACATTTCCGTTTGTATTCTAATCTCTATATATTACATTAGTTGTCTGAAGAATGTCCTGTGGTCTGCTAATCAATAGTTTCGAGTCGACAGGAATTCTCGTTCTGCTGTTTTTTGTAAAATACGCATGTGTTGCTGAATAGAGAATGCCTTAAAGAAACGGCGAATTTTTCGATAATGTAATGTTGTAACCAGGTATGGCTTCCATATTTATGTTCATTTGTACATAAACATCTTTATATATAAAAGCGAGGTTGTGTGCTGTCTGTCTCCTACGATTTAGATTCCTAACTACTCCCACATTTTGCGGTGCAGTTTAACCAAAACCGGGTATCTTATAGTCGTGATTCATATCGAGCCCTTCTGGGTATTAGCGCGCGTCTACGAAGAGTCTACGATTTAAAAAAAAAATTACCATCAATTTTTCCCATTTTGAATGCATTTTTGGCATATATAAGGGAAGTAACTGTCTAAAAATTTATTATTAAATCTCAGAACGTAAAAAGCTACAGTAACACCGCCCCCCTTTGTGGTTAGCCATATTGAGATGGCTATTATACTTTACATCTCTAAAATGCTTATACTAGTTATTTCCCTTACAAACCCGAGCAACGCCGGGCGATACTGCTAGTATATATATATATATATATATATATATATATACATACACGTGTGTGTGTGTGTTTATAATACCTAGTGTTCTCAATATTCTTATTGGTCCCGTTATTTACATCCGTCACCCACATCCTGTCGATTTCAATTTTAAAATCCGTGAATCTGCTACTTCCCCCTCCGCCCACTTACGAGCAAAGATTTGCTCAGAAGACAATAAGTTTCTTCTTCTTCTTCTTCTTCTTCTTCTTCTTCTTCTTATTATTATTATTATTATTATTATTATTATTATTATTATTATTATTATTATTATTATTATCGGCGCTATTTCTTAAATGAGAGGGTTCATATAATTTTGTCTGAAACTGAGACCATTGTTTTGGTTCGTATTTTTGTCGATAGAGGGCGTTGGTTGACTGGATGTTTGCTTTGGCGTGGAGCAGTAACCAAGACTACCACCTTTGTTATATGGGGGTGGGGTGCAGAGTAGGTACGGTGAAGGGAATGTTGGGGGTGTAGGTGGGGGATTCTACAGTAGTGGGCATTTTGGTGTGGAAGGGTGTAGTGTGAGGTGGCTATTGGCGTAATGGGTGTGTTTGTGGCGGGGTTGCTGGCGTGGTGGGTGTGGTGGTGTGGCGGGCATTCGTTTGAGATAGAAAGAAGAGATAGACTAAAAGGGGTGTGTAAATAAAGGGGGAAATTGTAGCAGCAGAGATATTGGGAGAGGGGTTGAGTGGTGTTCACAATGAGTTCTTTCCATTAACTAGAATCTAATGCAACCTCCATTCAGCTTTTCCCTACCATAATCTAGAACCCACCACCAACACCTTCCAACCACTGCCAATCTCCATCTACCTCCATCAGCCTCCACCAACACCCACCACTCTCCTCCAAGTATAACCAACATCATCCTCCAACGTCTAGCAGCATCTACCATCCTCCACTAACCTCTAATGGCCTCCATCATCTTCCAGCAGTCTCCGCTAACATCCAACTGAATCCGCCAGCAACTGCCATTTCCGTCAACCTCCACCAACCTCCATCACCATTCACCAACCTCCACCAACCTCCACCAAACGCCATCACCATTCACCAACCTCCACCAATCACTATCCGCTCTTGATATCTATTTAATCGTCTCAGAGAAACATTCTGGAAGTAATTTTCAAAATCTTTCAGTGGTGGTGCCCCAGCATGGCCGCGGCCTTCGGGCTAAAACATTTTTAAGGATTTAAGGATTTTAAGGATATATCGATATATATAGTGAGCCGCCGAGGTTGAATTTGCCTTTCGTCCTTTCGGGGTCGATAAATTAAGTACCAGTTGCGTACTAGGGTCGATATCTATTTAATCGTCTCAGAGAAACATTCTGGAAGTAATTTTCAAAATCTTTCAGCGGTGGTGCCCCAGCATGGGCGCGGCCTTCGGGCTAAAACATTTTTAAGGATTTAAGGATTTTAAGGATATATCGATATATATAGTGAGCCGCCGAGGTCGACTTTGCCTTTCGTCCTTTCGGGGTCGATAAATTAAGCACCAGTTGCATACTAGGGTCGAATGGCTCGAGGGGTCAGCATAAGGGTCAACATAATATGTAGAACAGAGGCGACAATGTAGTCGCTGAATAACTAGTGCAGTGGGGAAACGTCGGTATGTGAAGTTAACCCGTATTATGCTAATTCGTCGGGGCCTTTTCTGAGATGAAACCTTGGCTGTTTGTGTATAGTAAGCAGCATCACCGTCCCTCACATGAAAATCGCATTCCATAATGGGAATTCATTCGTTATTTATAGAGAATTAGCAACAGGTGGATGCGAACTGAAATATTTTCTGGATTGGGGGAGTCAGCTTGGTTTGCTGTGTTTTGGGTGCAAAATAGCCCCCATCACATTTGTTGTGACTTTAAAGGTTTTCAGTTGCCTATTTTCTGTGATTAGGGTTTAAATTCCAGAGCGTTTCATAGATTGGTTTAATGAAAAAATATTAGTGTAGCATAGAACACGTGTAGTACAGAGTTTACGTTTGCGCCAATAAAATATATTTGTTGTGTTTGTAGATGAGATATGGAAGCAAAACAAGGGTCCACGACAACCAGCGTGTCATCCCCCACAGCTGCACAAAACTCCCGAAATCTCCGTGCAAAGGACCACCTATACCGAGTCTGTCAGATTCTTGCCGACTCCTTCAAACCCTGGCTGTTCTTTATTCACGACAACAGGGCAACCGTCGACTTGGGTTGCTGGTCTTTGACCCATGGTGAGCGCATCTGTCCTTTGGCAGATTTTGTTTTTTAATCCAGCTGGGTTTCCCAACGACTTCCTACTCTCAACCACTAAGTTAAATACACGGGGAAAAGGGGGTCAGTTTACTGTCTGACTGCCGGGGCCACTCGTAGGGTGTACTGGGTATACAGTTACAATTGTCAAGTCATTTGGTATAATCTGATATATCAGCACACACACACGCATATACGTACATACATGCATATACATATACACATACGTACACGTGCATGTACATACACATACGCATATACACACACGAACATACGTATACACCAACATACTCACAAACGCACATAGATACACGCACAGACACATAATACACACACACAGACACACACACACACATTCAGAATATATAAAGATTCTACTGAAAAATAAATTCGACTCATTAAACATTCTTCTTATGCGGCGAGCTGGCAGAATCGTTAGCACGATGTCGCTACGTTTTGAGTTCAAATTCCGCCGAGGTCGATTTTGTCGGTCATCTTTTCGGTGTGGGGGGCCTTGCGCCTTTATTAGAAAGGATTATTTAACATTTACCTTAAGCGGCCAGCTGGCAGAATCGTTAGCGCGCCGGGCAAAATGCTTAGCTGTATTTCGTCTGCCGTTACGTTCTGAGTTCTAATTCCGCCGAGGTCGACTTTGCCTTTCATCCTTTCGGGGGTCGATAAATTAAGTACCAGTTACGCACTGGGGTCAATGTAATAGACTTAATCCCTTTGTCTGTCCTTGTTTGTCCCCTCTATGTTTAGCCCCTTGTGGGTAGTAAAGAAATAAGAATCGTTAGCGCGCCGGATAAAATGCTTAGAGACACTTCGTCCGTCTTTAAGTTCTGAGCTCAAATTCTGTCGAAGTTAATTTTGCCCTTCATCCTTTCGTATTCGATAAACTAAGGACCAATTGAGCGCTAGGGTGGATGTGATCGACTTACCCCTTTCCCGAAATTCCAGGCTTTGTGCCTGTAATAGAAAGGATCCTTGAATATTCATCGTCGTCCCAATTATTTAGCCCAACACTTACAGAGTTCGAATTATAACTGAAATATCTTGTGTAAAAAATAATTGGTAATGTTGACACTGCTCCAGCATGGTCGCAACTCAGGGGTTGAAACCATTTACAGATTACATCTCTATAAGATAACGTATCTTTTATCGTTTACTCATTTTACTCAAGGGGCTCTGCTCATGCTGCAGCATCACATTGAAGGGATTTGGTCCAGCGATCGACTCCTGCACATATTCTATAGATCTACACCGAACAGCTAAGTTACGAGGATGTAAACACGCCAACACCGGTTGTCAAGCAGTGGTGGAACAAACACAAACACACCGTGGCTGTGTGGTACGAAGCTTGCTTCCCAGCCACATAATTCCGGGTTCAATCCCACTGCATGGCACCTTGGGCAAGTGTCTTCTACTATAGCCTCCGGCCAACCAAAGCTTTGTCAGTGGATTTGGCAAACGGAAATTGAAGGAAGCCCGTCGTATATATGTGTGTGTGTGTGTGTGTGTCTTTCTGTAGTGTTTATCTCCACCAACTCTGCTTGACAACCGATGTTGGTGTGTTTAGGTCCTTGTTACTTAGCGGTTCGGCAAAAGAAACCGACAGAAGAAGTACCAGGCTTAAAATAAATAAGTACTAGGGTTGATAAGTTCGGCTAAAACTCTTGTGGTAAAGACACGTAATGTTGTGTTTTGGGTGTTGCACTCACGATTGCTACGTCGCAGGTTCGATTCTCGGATCGAGAAACGCGTTGTGTCCTTCAGCAAGTCACTTCATTTCACGTTGTTCCTTTTGCATACTCAGCCGAATATTAGTATCAGTGATGCCAAGAGATTAATTCTGCGATAGAATCCCATTCATGGGTGGGAAACATTCTTCTGCTTTCAGCGTAAATATCTTCAAAGTTCGGATAATCTCGGCCTCATGGATATGAACTGAAGATAGCAAGATTGACTTCATCATCAATTTCTCCTCTTATGAGAGTCGAATACTGAAGCTGGCGCATTTCTGTGCCATCACCTGGAATCCTGTTATTCAATTCCTCCTCCTGTTTCCAGTCACTCGTGGATACAGCTCGGGACTCGACACTTGCCTCAGTGCTAGAATTAGAGTAACTTTTTAACCAAGTGTTCTGAAGTCAGCGCTAAAATATGGGTCTATAAAAATGACCCTCCATTAGTAATTTCTAATCCAAGGGAATTTATTGATGGTTTGAGTAAAGAATGAAAAAGTCAGTGAATATACAATGTAGAAGATAAATGTTCTGTGAGGAATTTAGAATCAAACATTTCATCATTCTTCATCTTCAAGCGAGGGAATGGATGGTAAAACTGAAGTTGGGCTCCGTGTTTGGCTGTGGTGGCCACCGTCAAAATCGTTATGTAGGAAGAACTGTATGGAAAAGAACATCAGGTGAAAGAGAAAATGGTAAATATTTTGGGAAGCGAAGTTGATGGATTCATTCCTCATACAGCCATGCAAACAATGAAGGAGTTAAGGTGACAGTTTGAATCTGAAGGAGAGTGGACGGGAAAAGCAGACCGAAACAGTACATCAAACAGCCACAGATAAAGTATCGTTTCTGATGAGAGATTAATGTGTTGTAAAAGAGAGGGTGTGAACCTATACAAAAACAATTATTCTGACACGCAAATACACTTATACACATATACTCAGATACTTATGATACTCATATAATTTTTCTTAGTAATACCACAGACAAAGAATCAAGGTGACAGGTTAAGTTATTAGGTGGAATATATTGAGCGGGAAGATACGAGGGAAGATATATTGAGCGCACGTAGAGTTGCATTTCTGACGATGGGTTAATGTTTTATTTGGTTAACGGAAAAGTGCGAACATATATGAAGAGACACACTTTTACAGATAAATAATTCCATAGAGGTGTGTGTGTATATACACAGTGACATATAAGCACTAATAAATATTTTTGCTTCCGACCATTAATTAATACAATTGAACTTTGCCAATATTCTAAAATGAATTAATATTGAAATAGAAAACTTTACTCAGCGAGCTTAATTATTAAAAATTTAATTAAGGAGTTTGAATTACGATTGATTGTGGTTGAAGTTGTGTTACCATTGTCATGTGACTGACACGTCCTTTTGGTGATTGGTCCACTTTCGACGTCTTGCAAAAAAATAAAAATTAACCTATTAACCGGTTCACGTGAATCGGTGCAAAACAAAATCCAGCAACTTCTCTCTCTCTCTCTCCCTCCCG
>NW_021828202.1:0-8900 GCF_006345805.1 Octopus sinensis
TCCTTGTTTGTCCTCTCTGTGTTTAGCCCCTTGTGGGTAGTAAAGAAACAGGTATTACGTCTGCCGCTACGTTCTGAGTTCAAATTCCGCCGAGGTCGGCTTTGCTTTTCATCCTTTCGAGGTCAATAAATTAAGTACTGTTACGCACTGCGGTCGATATAATCGACTTAATCCGTTTGTCTGTCCTTGTTTGTCCTCTCTGTGTTTAGCCCCTTGTGGGTAGTAAAGAAATAGGTATTTCGTCTGCCGCTAGGTTCTGAATTCAAATTCCGCCGAGGTCGACTTTGCCTTTCATCTTCTCAGGGTCGATAAATAAAGTACCTGTTACGCACTGCGGTCGATGTAATCGACTTAATCCGTTTGTCTGTCCTTGTTTGTCCCCTCTGTGTTTATCCCCTTGTGGGTAGTAAAGAAATAGGTATTTCGTCTGCCGCTACGTTCTGAGTTCAAATTCCGCCGAGGTCGACTTTGCCTTTCATCCTCTCGGGGGTCGATAAATTAAGTACCAGTTACACACTGCGGTCGATATAGTCGACTTAATCCCTTTGTCTGTCCTTGTTTGTCCCCTCTATGTTTAGCCCCCTTGTGGGTAGTAAAGAAATAGGTATCGATACGATATAGATTTTACATATATTTGTTCAAACACATAATTAGCATACAGACAATAATTATAATTCAAATTTATGCTAAAAGCTTCTTCGCTGTGTTTCTAGCTCTCACCGAAGAGATGCAATTATCGTTTAAAACACGTCTGCTGACAAAACTCTTACCATCACGATTAATAATTAAAGTCCCTAAACAACGCTGTATGGCGGGAATCGGAACCGCGTGGTTGTTCGGTGACCTTGTAAACCACTCAGTCCCATTTTGTTTACGCGTTTTTCCCACTTTAACGAACTACTTTATCTAATTAAAAGTGTGTGTGTGTGCGCGCGCGCGCGCGTGTGTGTGTGTGTGTGTGTGTGTGCACGTGTGTGTGTGTGCACGTGTGTGTGTCTGTGTGTACGTGTGTGCGCGTGTGAGAGTGTGTGTCTGTGTGCGTGCGTGCCTGTGCATGTGCGTATATGTGTGTGTGTGTGTGTGCGTTCGTGTGTGTGCGTGCATGTGTGTGTGTACGTGTGTGTGTGTATGTGTGCACGTGTGTGCGCGTATGTGTGTGTGCGCGTATGTGTGTGTGCGCGCGTGTGAGAGTGTGTCTGTGTGCGTGCGTGCCTGTACGCGTGCGTGTGTGTCTGGGTTCGTGTGTGTGTGTGCGTGCATGTATGTGTGTGAGCACGCGTGTGTGTGTGTGTGTGTGTGTGTGTGTGTGTTTGTGTCTGTCTGTCTGTCTGTCCATCTGCAATGGCTGGTATTACTACTTACTGTATGTTACACATGAATATTATTTCTGCGCTGGTATGTGAAGTAGTTGATACTTTACTTTATTAGGTGTCTTTATTTTTCTATCCTACACTACTGAGTACTGTGTCCAGAGAAATTATGTTTTGTATTCTGTATAATTTCCCGGGATTGTTTCCTTAAATAAGAAGCTTGCATCCTAACCGCCTGGTTCCAGGTTCAATCCTGGAAGTGCGTTCTCCTATATAGCCTCGGCCCGATCAAATCCTTGTGAGTGAATTTGGCAGATGGAAATTAAAAGAAGCCGTTGTATATATATATATATATATATATATATATATATATATATATATATATATATATATATATACATCACTTGATCACGTGACCGACCAGACCATCAGATGTTGTTACACATCGCTGGTCACAATGCGTTCGCATTGTTTTTAGCCTTTGAATGACGCCACCCGCTGGCTAAGCGAGCAGGCCAATATATATATTATATATATATATATATATATAATATATATATATATATATATTATATATATAATCGGTATGCATTCAAAGCAATGAGTAGTTGTATTCAAAGGCAATGATTAGTAAATTACGAAACCGGTATGCTTGAATCTCTTTAATAATTTCACAATAATGTCTTTTATTACTTTTATTCCTACCTCAGTTCATCTAATTGTATATATCTTTCGTTACTTTTCATAAAAAGGCTTTACTTTTTTTGATTTCCAATGTGCATTTTCGTTTATTTTTCTTACTTTCCCCTTACATTACCACGTGTAGTTTCTATCTTCTTTTTGTAACATATTTCTATTATATCTATCTATCTATCTATCTATCTATCTATCTATCTATCTATCTATCTATCTATCTATCTATCTATCTATCTATCTCCTCTCTCTCTCTAATCTATATATATATATATATATATATATATATATATATATATATATATATATATATATATATATAGTTAATCCAAACAAGAAAGCACAAAAAAACACAACAACGCGAGGACGTGGAACAAATATAGCATTATTGGACACCCAGGAAAGAAGGAAAGATACAGAGAAGGGAAGACAGGGAAAAATCGCCCGATACACACGAGGTCACATTTTGAATACTATATATATATATATATATATATATATATATATATATCTATATATATATATTATATATGTATATATACGAGGTGGTCTCAAAACATTCCCGGATTAGTTATGTTTAATAAAAAAAATAATAATTTATTTACCTAAGTTTTAACATCAATCCCTTCGAAATAGTCCCCTTGCACAGCAGTACACCGGTCCCAGCGTTCCTGCCACTTTTGGAACCCGGCTTGGAAGTCGTTTTCCTTAAACGAGTCAAGGGTCTTTTTGCGATTCGCTCTGGATCTTGACAACGGTGTTAAAATGGCGACCTTTGAGCTGTATTTTTCATCATGGAAGTCCGCAGGCGAATAAGGCGAGTGCGGAAGCGATGCCATGTTGTTTTTGGTGAGAAACACACGAGAGAAGAGAGCTCGGTAACAAAGTACCTTGTCGTCAAGGAAGAATCCAATATTTCGCGCTCCACAGATATGGTTGCTTTCGCTAAATGTCCTCCCTCATACGCTTCAAAACATCACAGTAGAACTCACGGTTGACGGTCTGGCCATGGGGGAAGAAAGAATTCCCGATGCCCAATACCACATTTCCGGAGTTGACGCTAGTGGCAGGTCTTCTGTATCACTCGTTGACTTCTAGGGACGTTCTTTTGCTTTTGAAGGGCCCGTGCTACTCGAAACATTGTGTACGGCCCATTGCCACGTCACCGTAAGCATGCTGAAGCATGCTCAATGCCTCTGCAGCAGACTTCCCCGGTTTAAGGAAAAATTTCACGTTGGCTCTTTCTTCCTATCTATGACAAAATCACAGGCTACAGCATACACGTGATCACAAAAACACAAATTTCACAACTGGCAAAGTAAATACAGCGATGTCACTCGACACACTGCCTCGTAAAGGTTACGGCTAACTCTCACTGTGCAGGAAACTTTCTGATACAACCTCGTGTGTGTGTGTGTGTTTGCCCCCACCAACCGATGCAAGCGTGTTTACATCCCCGTAGTTTAGCAACTGGGTAAGGTAACCGGTAGAATAAGTATCAGGTTTTTTTTAAAATAATACTGAGGTCAATTCATTCCACTAAAAAATTCCCCAAGGCTGTGTTCAAATCCTGCAGGGGTCAACTGTGCTTTTTATGCTTTCGGAGTCGATAAAATAAAAAATATCAGCCAAGTGCTGGGGCCGGTGTAAATTACTGGTTCCATCTCCCTAAGATTGCTGGCTTTGAGCCAAAATTTAAAACAATCCTTATTATTGTTGTTTTTAAGGCGGTGAGCGGGCAGAATCGTTGGCACGCCGGGCAAAATTCTTAGTTCTCAGTTCGAATTCCGATGAGGTCGACTTTACCTTTCATTTTCGCGGGGGTCGATAAAATAGGTACCAGTTGAGTACTGGGGGTCGATGTAATCGACTATCCCCACCCCCCCAAATTTCAGGCTTTGTGCCTGTAGTAGAAAGTATTATTATTGTTGTTATTGAATTAGATGAATCAATAAGGCAACGGACCAGATTTCTCACAGTATTCAGATTAAGGTATTTAGTTAGTTAGTTAGTTAGTTAATTTGTCTCAAAAGCAAATAGCAAGGCCATGTAGGGGGACATGGAGTTAAGTACAGGGTGGTGTTCATGTAAAGAGTTCAGGCCGCTTGAGGTCAAGAGAGACTTTGAACTGAGCGGTCGTCGGCATCTTCACCATCTCGTCTGGCAGCTTATTCCACGGATCCGCAACCCGGACGGAGAAGGCCCCTCTCCTTCGATTGAGATGAAATCGTCGCAGATAGAGCTTTTCAGAATGACCCCGCAGCCGACGCTCTGGAGCAAGAGTGAAGAACAGCTCTTTCGAGAAGTTACACTTTCCGCTTATGATGTTGTGGGCGAGAATGAGATCACCAAGGCGGCGGCGTTTTTCTAGAGAATAAAGGTCGAGCGTCCTCAGCCTTTCTTCATAGGACAAATTTTTGAGACCATGAACCATGCGGGTAGCCAGCTTCTGGACTCTTTCGTACACATACAGCCGAGATCGACTTTGCCTTGCATCCTTCAAGTTTTGATAAAATAGTCTTCAATGAAGTACTAGAAGCAATATTATCCCCCAAATTTTTGTCTTTGTGCCTACGTAAGAAAATGAAATTATTTTCTATTACGAACAGTTGCGTATGAAATTACCCATCACTACCATGTGTATCTCTTTTATACCAAACTAGCACTATGGCCCGGCAACACCGAGTCATGGTGCTAGTGCATGCATATACAGCAAGAAAGACCGTATCGTTGTGACATATGTGAGAGATCGTTTATCACGAATAGTGTCTTAAAAAGACACAAGCGAATCCATACTGGAGGAAAACCTTGTGAGACATAAGAAATTCTCTTAGAAATCTATAACTAGCACTGTGACCTGGCAACGCCGGGTTATAATGCTAGTGCACGCATATACAGCTGCATGCGTGCACACATACACGCGAGTACTGTCCAAATCTCCGACCAGTCACATACAGCTAGCTGGCATTCAATTGGTGTATCAAGTTTCGGGCATTTTGATTGGGTTTTGGATAGAAAATTCACAAAAAGTCCACTTTCTATTGATTTTTAATGGCTTTGCGGGGTGACTGGGGAATGTAAAGATTGTGCACGACCACCCTTGGACGGTTTTTGAATGACCATAGAATTGCGAGCCCTCTAACTGAAAAATTGTGGATTTGTATAAAGGACACACACACAACAGACATTCTGCCATTTATATAGAGATATTTGTTGGGTGACTGGGGAAATGTAAAGATGTGCACGACCACCCTTGGACGGTTTTGAATGACCATAGAAAGTGCGAGCCCTCTAACTGAAAAATTGTGGATTTGTATAAAGGACACACACACAGACAGACATTCTGCCATTTATATATAGAGATATTTGTTGGGTGACTGGGGAAATGTAAAGATGTGCACGACCACCCTTGGACGGTTTTGAATGACCATAGAAAGTGCGAGCCCTCTAACTGAAAAATTGTGGATTTGTATAAAGGACACACACACAGACATTTTGCCGTTTATATATAGAGATATTTGTTGGGTGACTGGGGAAATGTAAAGATGTGCCGACCACCCTTGGACGGTTTTGAATGACCATAGAAAGTGCGAGCCCTCTAACTGAAAAATTGTGGATTTGTATAAAGGACACACACACAGACATTTTGCCGTTTATATATAGAGATATTTGTTGGGTGACTGGGGAAATGTAAAGATGTGCACGACCACCCTTGGACGGTTTTGAATGACCATAGAAAGTGCGAGCCCTCTAACTGAAAAATTGTGGATTTGTATAAAGGACACACACACAGACATTTTGCTAATGTACCCAATATCATGCTGTTTCTATGTCCAATCTCATACACTCCTTATTGTGGAGGCGCAATGGCCCAGTGGTTAGGGCAGCGACTCGCGGTCATAGATCGCGGTTTCGATTCCCAGACCGGGCGTTTTGTGAGTGTTTATTGGCGAAAACACCTAAAAGCTCCACGAGCTCCGGCAGGGGATGGTGGTGATCCCTGCTGTACTCTTTCACCACAACTTTCTCTCACTCTTAGTTCCTGTTTCTGTTGTACCTGTATTTCAAAGGGCCGGCCTTGTCACTCTCTGTGTCACGCTGAATATCCCCGAGAACTACGTTAAGGGTGCACGTGTCTGTGGAGTGCTCAGCCACTTACACGTTAATTTCACGAGCAGGCTGTTCCGTTGATTCGGATCAACCGGAACCCTCATCGTCGTAACCGACGGAGTGCTTCCAATACACTCCTTATTTCCTTTTCGAGGTCCTTGTATTTTGATAGATTCTTGTTATTCCCTAGTCTTATTTCTATAGCATTCTTTCATTGCACTGCCGACTGCATCACTCAATGTATCTTGTGGCTTCGCTTGTCATCATTTTAGTGTGAAGTCCTGTAGTTGCATTTTTAGCTTGTTTATATATTTTTAATTTTGTGGCGAGCTGGCAGAAACGTTAGCGCACCGGGCGAAATGCGTTGCGGTATTTCGTCTGTCGTTACGTTCTGAGTTCAAATTCCGTCGAGGTCGACTTTGCCTTTCATCCTTTCGGGGTCGATAAATAAGTACCAGTTTCGCACTGGGTCGATGTAATCGACTTAATCTCTTTGTCTGTCCTTGTTTGTCCCCTCTGTGTTTAGCCCACTGAGGGCAGTAAAGAAATAGGTATTTCGTCTGTCGTTACGTTCTGAGTTCAAATTCCGCCAAGGTCGACTTTGCCTCTCATCCTCTCGGGGTCGATAAATAAAGTACCAGTTTCGCACTGGGTCGATGTAACCGACTTAATCCCTTTGTCTATCCTTGTTTGTCCCCTCTGTGTTTAGACCCTTGTGGATAATAAAGAAATAAGTATTTTGTCTGTCGTTACGTTCTGAGTTCAAATTCCGCCGAGGTCGACTTTGCCTTTCATCCTTTCGAGGTCGATAAATAAAGTACCAGTTTCGCACTGGGGTCGATGTAATCGACTTAATCCGTTTGTCTGTCCTTGTTTGTCCTCTCTGTGTTTAGCCCCTTGTGGGTAGTAAAGAAATAGGTATTTCGTCTGCCGTTACGTTCTGAGTTCAAATTCCGCCGAGGTCGACGTTGCTTTTCATCCCTTTCGGGGTCGATAAATCAAGTACCTGTTACGCACTGGAGTCGATGTAATCGACTTAATCACTTTGTCTGTCCTTGTTTATCCTCTCTGTGTTTAGCCCCTTGTGGGTAATAAAGAAATAGGTATTTCGTCTGTCGTTACGTTCTGAGTTCAAATTCCGCCAAGGTCGACTTTACCTTTCATCCTCTCGGGGTCGATAAATTAAGTACCAGTTTCGCACTGAGTCGATGTAATCGACGTAATCCCTTTGTCTGTCCTTGTTTGTCCTTTCTGTGTGTAGCTCCTTGTGGGTAGTAAAGAAATAGGTATTTCGGCTGCCGTTACGTTCTGAGTTCAAATTCCGCCGAGGTCGACTTTGCCTTTCATCCTTTTGGGGGTCGATTAAATAAGTACCAGTTGCGCACTGGGGTCGATGTAACCGACTTAATCCCTTTGTCTGTCCTTGTTTGTCCCCTCTGTGTTTAGCCCCTTGTGGGTAATAAAGAAATAGGTATTTCGTCTGTCGTTACGTTCTGAGTTCAAATTCCGCCGAGGTCAACTTTGCCTTTCATCCTCTCGGGGGTCGATAAATTAAGTACCAGTTTCGAACTAGGGTCGATGTAATCGACGTAATCCCTTTGTCTGTCCTTGTTTGTCCTTTCTGTGTGTAGCTCCTTGTGGGTAGTAAAGAAATATATATTTTTTTAATTTTGTGTATTTATTTTTTTATTTTTGCTTTTGTCTATTGTCGTTTCTCTTTTTATTTTTTTCGCGCCTGGGCATCGGTTTCTTCCACGTTTGTATTCTATTCGTTGGCTTTTGCAGACAGAATATTGTTTTTATTGTTTTGTTTGTGTCTTGTGTGTGTGTGCGCGCGCGTATGTGTGTGTATGTGTGTGTGTGTATTATATTTCTATGATCTTTTACTTCACAACTTCCGTCGTCCTACAGCGGACATTTTAATTTTCTAGGTGTCTGTAATCTTAGTAAATATGACCTTTCTATGTTAAATTTTCGACACTGTATACCAAATGCAGTCATTAATTATTTTTCTTGTGTGTGTGTGTTTTTTTCTGACAATTAATTTAGCATCCACTTGAGAATATTACAGTTATAACATATTAATGAGACAGCCAATGTATTGAAGCTTATCACCATACTGGTGGATCAAGCTCTGCTTTAAGAATAAATCTTGTGTTTTTATTCTATCTTAGAAACATTAGCACGCCGGGCGAAATGCGTAGCCGTATTTCGTCTGCCGTTACGTTCTGAGTTCAAATTCCGCCGAGGTCGACTTGCCTTCATCCTCTCGGGGTCGATAAATTAGTACCAGTTACGCACTGGGGTCGAATGTAATCGACTTAATCCTTTGTCTGTCCTTGTTTGTCCCTCTATGTTTAGCCCCTTGTGGGTAATAAAGAAATGGGTTATTTCTCTGCCGTTACGTTCTGAGTTCAAATTCCGCCGAGGTCGACTTTGCCTTTCATTCTCTCGGGATCGATAAATTAAGTACCAGTTACGCACTGAGGCCGATGTAATCGACTTAATACCTATGTCTGTCCTTGTTTGTCCACTCTATGTTTAGCCCCTTGTGGGTAATAAAGAAATAGGTATTTCGTCTGCCGTTACGTTCTGAGTTCAAATTCCTCCGAGGTCGACTTTGCCTTTCGTCCTTTCGGGGTCGATTAAATAAGTACCAGTTACGCACTGGGGGGTCGATATAATCGATTTAAACCGTTTGTCTGTCCTTGCTTGTCCTCTCTGTGTT
Source organism: Octopus sinensis (assembly GCF_006345805.1). NCBI lineage: Eukaryota > Metazoa > Mollusca > Cephalopoda > Octopoda > Octopodidae > Octopus > Octopus sinensis. The sequence continues at coordinate 8,842 of NW_021828202.1, forward strand.
TAGCCGCCTGAGGGCAGTAAAGAAATAGGTATTTCGTCTGTCATTACGTTCTGAGTTCA
>NW_021828203.1:2500-12469 GCF_006345805.1 Octopus sinensis
CGTATGTTTATATAATAGTGTGTTTGTGTAAAAGCTATTTATGGTGTTTGTTTTATATATTTAATTAGTAATAAACGTTTATACTGATGCTTCGAATTATTCAACCCAGCAGAAGCAGCGACGCGAATTCAAAATTTAGCGCCATATAAATTTCTAAATTCTCACACACACTCGCACTCTCATACAGACAGACAGATAGACACACGCACACACGCGCACACACACAAGCACGTTCGCACTCATATCAAAGATAATGAGAGAGTAAGAGAGGAAGAAATGCAAGTACACGTAATTTATATATATACATATACGCATACATATACAGATATATATGTGTCGGTATCTATATTTATATATGCATACAGATTTATATATACGTAAGGACATGTATACACACACGCATATATATATATATATACATATAAATACAAAATAGGACAGAAGACGATACAAAAAACACGGACGGGTCATTCGAAGCCTTTAATCTTCAGTCAAGAACCGGATCATCCTCGCAATTTCGGCTGATTACTCTTGAGATTGCTCCAATGTGGCCGGCCCCAAGGAAAAAATAAGCTAAGAACATTAGATTCCTTGGAAAAAAGCTTCGAATGTATATGAAACAAGGAAGGAAAAGGGACAATGTTACACGAATATAAATACAAAAATAATACAAAATAATAGTAACAGGACATCACAACAAGCGTCTTTCGACTGGAGACGAATTGAATTCAGCTGGCGTGTTAGGAATTAAGCCTTACGGCAGAGGAAAAAGGTCGAAATGTTGCTTCCCAGTCACACGGTTCCGGGTTCAGTCCCTCTGCAAGGCACCTTGGGCAAGCGGGAATTGCTACTCAACATGAAGAAAATTTTAAGTGGGCCCCAGCTGCAAGGTGATGTGTTGTTTATCTTGATATAATATCGCCATATTGCGCACATATGATTGTGATGCATGTGCCAGGTGTACCCTAATCAATACTCTCACAATTCATAATAATAATAATAATAATGATAATAATAATAATAACAACAACAACAACAACAACAACAACAACAATAATAATAATAATAATAATAATAATAATAATAATAATATTAATAATAATAATAATAATAATTAGAAGAAGAACTAGAAGAAGAAGAACTAGAAGAAGAAGAAGAAGAAGAAGAAGAAGAAGAAGAAGAAGAACTAGAAGAAGAAGAAGAAGAAGAAGAAGAAGAAGAAGAAGAAGAAGAAGAAGAAGAAGAAGATAAGAAGAAGAAGAAGAAGAAGAAGAAAAAGTAGAAGAAGAAGAAGAAGAAATTGGAACTTCCCAATACAAACAGGCAAAAAAATTGACTACAATCGCTCGGATATTGTAATCAAGGGCTACAACAGAGTAACTTGTCTATTAATATATATGTCAGTCCCACAAGATCAAAATGTCCCAAGAAAAGATTACGAAAAGCTACCTCACTAAAAAGTTCTGCAAACTGAAATAAAAAAAGAGAAAAATGGAAGCTAAGTACTACGATAATAGCAGTAGTGATTGCTGCGTTAGGAATCATAAAGAAGGGAGATGATAAGTATATTAAGTAACTCTCTGGTAACTCCAATCTCCGTGAACTACAAAAGATAACCTTGATGGGTTAAAGCAACCATACTCTGGGATATGCCGATACACACAGATAGAGAAATTAAGGCCAACAGACCAGATATAGTTGTCAGAGATCATGAAGAAAAAACATGCTTTCTAATTGATGTATCAATACCGGCAGATGACAACGTGTCTCTAAAAGAAATGGAGAAACTTTCAAAATACAAAGACCTGGAAATAGAGGTCACCAGAATGTGGAATCTAAAAACAGCAACAATTTCTATCATAGTAGGTGCATTAGGCATGATGAAAAAATATTCAGAAAAATACATAACAAAAACACCAGGACTTACAAACACATATAACATATAGAAAATTGCACTACTAGGAACTGCACACATCCTACGCAGAACACTTTCCATACAATAACCATCAGAGCATCACAACAAATCACAGCACTTACCCAAGGCACACAGAGCTGCGCTCGGTAGTGAAGTGAAAGCACACTATAAAAAAAACTACTGAATAATAATAATAATAATAATAATAATAATAATAATAATAATAATAATAATAATAATAATAATAACAACAACAACAACAACAACAACAGCAATAATGCCTTGAAGCAATACTAAGTAATGGCTCTCATGGCTTCTGATCTTAACTGATTGGAAGTGTTATCATGTATATGTTTTGTCTTGCTATAAAAGATGGGCTACAGCTAATATTCTGCTCACTACCACAGATTTGCCTGCCATTTGTTTGTCCCTGACTAGCTGAGCGTGTCCCTTATTGGCTGACAATATTTGCTTATCTGATCACGAACAGAAATAATGGAGGTGCATCATAGCCATGTGTCAAGAGGAATTCTATAAGATTCGAATAATTCACATCTGGAAACATGAGTGTTTCGTTCAACATCCTCAAACGAGCCTTTTTCAGGAATCTTTTGAGCGGGATGACCTAAAATCTTCTATCTGTGCTCTACCTGCAAGATCATGCACTGTTTTTTCTTGATATGAAATCACTATGTTGCGCACATATGTATTTGATGCATGTGCCTGGTGTATCCTTATCAGATGGGTAGTCATGGTGGGTATATAGGGTTTCGTATATATTACCCTAGTGTCACTTTTATGGCATGCTCTTCTCTCCCACTCAATGCTAATAATAATATCATAGTTGCTATTGACATTATTATTATTGAGTGACTCTCGGGTACAAATATACGAAGCCCAATATACCCATCAAAATCAGGTATTATTACCCTGACAAGGTAGGAAAAGATGTCGACAAAGAGACATGGAAGTCGAACCAATATCCCCGAAGACACCGGCTGAGTGCCTTACCATTAGGCTAAACTGCCCCCTGACAACTATCTCCGACGATTTTTAGCGCTACATAGGATTAATTTCAAGAATATTTATTAAAAAATACGCGCGCATTGGTGGCTGTGCGGTAAGTAGCTTGCTTACAAACGACATGTTCCGGGTTCAGTCCCACTGTGAAACAGCTTGGGCACGTGTCTACTACTATAGCCTCGGGCCGACCAAAGCCTTGTGAGTGGATATGGTAGACGGAAACTGAAAGAAGCCCGTCGTATACATATGTGTGTGTGTATGTGTGTGTGTCTGTTTGTTCCCTCACTATCGCTTGACAACCGATGTTGGTCTGTTTACGTTCCTGTAATTTAGCAGTTCGGTAAAAGAGACCGAGAGGATAAGTATTAGATTACAAAGAATAAATCCTGGGGTCGATTTTCTGGACTAAAGGTGGTGCTCCAGCATGGCCACAGTCACATGACTGAAATAATTTATGTAGCTCTCTACATATTATTTACGTTACGCAAGCTATACAGAATTCAATTTTTTTAAAATTTTTACTCCTTCCGTTTTTATCATATTATTAGATGATATTAAAAAATGGACTCAATACATTTTGAGTGTACACTGTATTTATTTTATTGACAACAGTATCTTATGGGCTGCAGACGTTCGTTTCGCTCTTTCCATTGTTCAATCTCTGAAGCACAATGTAAATAATGAATGGAGCCTGCATGATACGGGACACAATAATACATCCAAACAAACAAACATACACACATATATACATACATGCATGCATACATACATACAAGCGTACATACATACATATAAACATATATGCATGCGTACATACATACATATGTACGTACTTACATACATAAATATACATACATGTACTTACATATGTATGTATTATGTATTAATGCTTCTGTGTATATATTTATGTGCTTATAAACATTTACATACATACATACATGTATATATATATGTATGTATGTATATATATATGTATATGTATATGTATATGTATATATATATATATATATATATATATTATATACATATATGTGGTAATATCTGTGTGTATGCATGTATTCGTGCATTTATATATGTATGCTTGCATATAGATAGACAGAGAGAAGGAGAGAGCGTGAGAAACAGAGAGAGTGAGAGAGAGAGAGAGAGTGAGAAAGAGGCAGAGAGAGATAAAGGTATACAAAATTGTATTCAAACTCATACAGGAGTACGTAAGAAAGAATTAAAGACAATTCTATTATAATCTATGGCATTTACTCTTTTGTTACAGTTTTACTCGTTATGTATTTCTATCTCTTTAATTTTTCTGTATCGCATTCGCTCTTACGTACTGAAAACGTACGAGAACACATAGAAATGAACGCATACACAATATTTGACTCTTCATCTTTCCTCTTCTCTCTCTCTCTCTCTCTCTCTTACTTTCACTTTCACACATACTCACGCCAGCCATATCACCCTCAGTCTCTCTCTCTCTCTCTCTCTCTCTCTCTCTCTCTCTCTCTCCGCTCTCCCTGCTTCTCTAATTCTCCAGTATCTGTTTATGATTCACATATTTGCTCACTCCTCCAATATCTTTCTCATACAAGCTCATTCACTCATTCTCTCTCTGTCTTTCTTTCTCCCTCTCTATCTCTGTCTCTCTTTCTCTCCAATAGACTAACACTTCCATCATTTCTCTCTCAGTTATTCCCAATCACACACATACTCTCTCTCTTTCTCTCTTTCATTCTTTCTTTCTCTCTCTCTCTCTCTCTCTCTCGTTTTGTACAAGTCTCTTTCTCACTCACTCATTCACTCTCTCTCTCTCGGTATTTCTTTCTCCCTCTCATTCTTTTTCTCTTTCGCTTTGAGTTGTGGAAACTTCAAATAAATTTTTGATCAATATAGAATGAAAGGCAGTCGGAACACAAGGGAATTCCTAAAGTAATTGAGGCAACACCGCCACCGCTAACACCGCCATCCAAGCAACACCACCACCACCAACAACAACAACGCTACCATCACCACCACCATCAACATCACCATCAACACACGCTCACCAACAGCAGCAACAAAGCTGGCGTCACCACCACCACCACCACTTCCACCATCACCACCACCTCCACCATCTCCACCACCTCCACCACCACCACCACCTCCACCTCCACTACCACCACCACTACCACCACCATCGACATCACCAGTACGAACACCAACACCATCGCCACCACTATTGCTATATCTCAAACACCACTACCACCACCACCACAACTACTAAGACAACCACCACCGCCACCGACGCCACCACCAGCACCAACACCATCAGCAGCAATAGCACCACCAATAACAAAAACAACAATACCACCATACTCCCACGATATACAACACCTCCGCTATCTCCGACGCCACAACTTCTACCACCACCACCAACACCATTTGCCACTATTCACACAAGCAACACAACGCCCTGATCATCATCACCACCACCAACACCACCTCCCCGAACACAACCACTAACAACAACATCATCAACAACAACAACAACAATACCACGCTGACACGATTTATACACCAGCGTTACAACCCTTTTTTCACACACACCGTCAACAAGAGCGCCACCTCCATCAAAACATACAAACCACCAGCAGCACTACTACCAAAACCACAACTACTGCCATCAACTCCCCCACCATCACCGCTTCTACAGGAACATGCACCACAAGCATGAAGACCACAACTGCTCATGCTATTAACACCACAAGAGTCAATATCGCAGCCAACAGTAAGAGGACGAAAGCCAACATTTTCACAAGCATCTCAATCTAACGTACCTTTGAATAAATATCAACAACACCACTATAAAGACCACTGCCACCACCATTAATACCACCTGCATCACCATCTTTACTGCTATCTTCAATAACGTCCTCAACTACTAACAAAAAGTCCACCAACATCATGAACACCATCAAAACGTCCAACGTTGTCAATGCTGTCAAAGTCGTCAGCGCCGTCAACTCCGCCAACGCCGTCGACGCTGTCAACGTCGTCAACGCTGTCAACGTCGTCAACGCTGTCAACGTCGTCAACGCTGTCAACGTCGTCAACGCTGTCAACGTCGTCAACGCCGTCAACGTTGTTAAAACCGTCAATGCCGTCAACGTAGCCATCCACACTTAAATCATCACTATCATCACCATGATATACACCACACCACCACCATCACCATCATCATCACTATCCTTACCGTCACTAAGATCAGGAGCGCCACCAAATACCGCCGCTCCCAAATCACCATCAATGCAACAATCTCGACTAACACCATCATCATTACCATCCACATCATTACCACGACCACCACGATCACCAACTCCGCCGCTTCTACCAACACTACTACCACGACCACAATCAGCTCTACCTCCACTGCCGCCATCACGACCACGACTACCATCATCATTAAAATCACCACCATCATCACCACCACCACCACCACCACCACCACCACCAAGACCAAGGCTATCATCTCCACATCATGGTCATTACTAAGACCAACATCGTGGTCATTACTATCGCTCAGATCATCATCAATTCTACGACTACCATGAACATCACAATTGCCATCATTAATACACCATCAAGATTCTCGCAACAAGCACTATCATATCTATTGAGACTATCATACTAAGATCACTTCACATCTTAGACCACAGCTACATATTAGACCACCATCAACACCACTGCCATTAAGGACATCGTTAACACCAACGTCAGAAACAACAGCACGAAAACGACGACCATTTCAACTAAGAGTGGTATGACCATTACCATCTTTGAAACCATCGTCCAACATCACCATCTACTACTGTTCACATTATGACAGAAATCATCACCACCACCACCACCACCATAACCATTGTCTTCATCATCACCACCACCACCACTATCAATATTATCACCGTTGTCATCATCATCATCACCACCACCACAACCACCATCATTGTCTTCATCATCATCATCATCACCACCACCACCGCCACAACCACCATCATTGTCTTCATCATCACCACCACCACCTCCACCACCACCACAACTATCAATATTATCACCGTTGTCATCATCATCATCACCACAACCACTACCATCTTCTTCATTATCAGAAAGACCATCATTGCCAACATCGCCGTCCTGAGAAGTACTACTACTACTATACTACTACTACTACTACTACTACTACTACTACTACAACTACTACTACTATTACCGTAACTATGGTATCCATCATCACAGCAGCCATTAACACCACGAATACAGCAGCCATCGCCACCACGAACAACACCAACACAAAACAACAACAACACCAACACCAACACCAAGACAAGGACACCAACGACGCCGCCGACGCCTGAGTGTCACCACCCATCTCACCCTCATAACCATTCACACCACTACAGCCGCCACAAATACAGTCACCACCACCACCCCACCACCACCACGGCCATAATAACTAGTATGGCCTTCATCCCGCCCGGAATGTAACAAATTACAACAGCGTTCGTGCCGAGCTATCAGACGTTACAGATCAAACGGCCTCGCACACTGTTATTGATTTTGTCAACTTCAGACAGTGAAGCAAGCACTCAGCCAGCACAAGGGTTGACGCCCGGTGTGATTGCTTGGAAGACGACGACGACGCGCGTGTGTGTGTGACTTGCCTCGCGTCTGACGAGTAGTGTACGCGTGTGAGTAGGAGTGTGTACGCGTTTGTGCGTGTGCGTGTGCGTGTGCGTATATTTGTGTACGTCTGCATGTGTTTGTGTACGTGTGAGGTCGTGTGTATGTGTGTGTGTGTGTGGTGCATCTATGTGATTGTGCAGTTATATGCATGTGTATACGTGCATATCTAGATATATGTTTATGTATAGATGTATATAGTGTATGTATATAAATATCTATCTATCTATCTATCTATCTGTCTATCTCTCTCTCTCTCTCTCCATATATATATATAATATATATATATATATATATATATATATATATACATTACATATATATATATAAATACATACCACAATATATATACATATATATATATATATATTATATATATATATATATATATATATATATATATATATACATAAGTCAATACATATACATATACGGTGCCGCACATATGGCTATATTTATATATACATACATACATATATATATATATATATATATATATATATATATATATAAGATGCCTATATATCTATATGTGCTTATTTGTACATCTATGTTTGCCTATGAATCCATGTGTATGCTTATTTGTGTGTGTGTATGTATGTCTGTGAATGTGCGAGCGGGCGGGCGGGCGGGCGGACGTGGTGGTGGTGTGCGTGAGTGATTGTACGAACAACGAGATTCGTGTTGGCGGTGCTCGTGATGGCCTTCATTGAAACTCTGGCTGGTGGAGATGAGCGTGAGTGGGGGGGGGGGGGGGCGGGTGGATGAAGCAGAAGCTTAAGCAATGGAGTTTCGTGTGTTGGCCACGTTGGCTAAGTAGACGCTCGGGTGAAGCACTGAGAACACTTGGGAGCGTATAGTGTAACGGCAACATAAAGGAATTTATGTAACCTATGAATCGGCCATAATTTCTGTATTGCATTTCATATTGTCTTTCACTAAATGAGATAGGGTCGACTGCGCAGTTATATGTATGTATGTATGTACGTACGTATGTATGCATGCACGTCTGTATCTATGTTCGTATACATGTACGTTTGTGTGTATATATACGCATATACATGAATATATGTATATATATATATACATATATATTTATACATATATATACATATATATAACATATATATCTATATGTCAATTATCAATATCAATATATATATATATATATATATATAGATAATTATTATATATATATATATATTATATATATATATATATATATATATATATATATATATATATATATACATCAGCCTCACAAGCTTGGATGGACGATGATTTTAGATAAGCTTGCATAATCCTGATTGCCATACACTCATGAACACACAGTCACTCATTCTCCCTCTCTTACTTCCCCCCCCTCTCTCTCTATCTCAGATATATATTTCCGACATTGTGTGTGCGTGCGTATGTGTGTTTGTATGTATTTCGTATGCGAACGTGTGTTAATAAGGATTACGCAAGGATAACTAAATCTATTGTGCATCCAAGCCTTTTTATACGCACACGCACATATAGTAATGCAAACATGCGTAAGCCCATACGTATACACATACAGTGGCGGCACATGGCTATATATACATACATATAATATATATACATATATATATATATATATAATATATATATATATATATATATATTCTATATATATATAATATAATAATATATATATATATATCTATATATAAACATATATATATATATATATTATATATATATACATACATATATATATATATATATTATATATATATATATATATATATATACATATGATGTAAATGTACACATATAAGGCTCCTCATTACAGGCGGGTGTGTGTATGTTTGCGTATGCTTATGTGTGTCTGTTTGTGAGTGTATATATGTGCTTGTATATGTAGTAATAACAAACATCAACTGGAAACGGTCATTGAATTGGTTACAAATTGCAGCTAAAACTCTCTGTAATCACGCGTTCTATCTCACAAAAAGGAAGGACTTATTCGATAATGCAGCACTAGACACAATATGTTAGAGAAAAATAAAAATAAAACAAAAACCGAATGGAAATGGCTGGAACGCCTTTTGATCATCAGTCTGCTTGATCAAATCTAACCTGGTATTCAACAACAACAACAATAACAGAAGTAGCAGCAGCAGCAGCAGCAGTGGCAATACCGACAACGAGGATATTCTTAACTACCAGTTTACCTATCATGTCTGCTTTAATTACCTACGAATCAACGAGAGAAGCCTCTGTACAATCAAGTCGAAAGGCTTGAAATAACAGAGAAATCACTCTCAAATGAGTCTCTGACAGCCTAAAATAAA
>NW_021828204.1:0-9008 GCF_006345805.1 Octopus sinensis
AGAGCCACACTACATAAGGAACAGATCCGTTTCCCAAGGTATAGATAGGTACCTTTGAATGAAACATAGATGGATGTGCAGGTAATATCCAACCAAACTTCACAGTGCAAAGAAACCGTTTCTGTATAAGAAAGTTTAAATAAAGAAAATTTATTTATTGAAAAATACAGAAAACGCCTAAATATAAACGCATAACCAACTTTGGCCTCAGTATATATTTTAATTCATGATCACATTTCCATCACTGTACATATTCCCTCTCTGTACATTAGTTCATAAATTTTTGTATGTTTATTTATCCAACCCCCAAAATGAGATATTACTTCCCCTGTCCCGAATAACTATCATCAGCCTTTAGATTTTGCTACTTGCTGATTCATTCATAAAATTTCATACAAGAACATAGACTAAAAACTCCTTAAGCAAAAACGAAATCACAATAACTTCAATGTCATGATTAGCGAAAGCGAAACTGGTAGACAACCACAATATTCTTTCCTTTAATATATATATTAAAACTATGTAAACTGCGTGCATTTTCCTTCTTTTATGATATATATATATTGCATTACAACTCACCACGTGGGAATAATCGAAATTCTCTTCCTCCCTTTTCTTACTATATATATATATATATAGATATATATATATATATATATATATATATATATATATATATATGTATATGTATGTTATATATATAATATATATATATTTGTGTGTGTGTGTGTGTGAGTGTGTATCAAGTGTCTGGCGAACGGGAACGTGAAACTCTGAGTAACAATTTTTGTGGTATAATTTTGCACTTTTACTAAAGGCATATTAATCTACCTTTGGTATTCGAGTACTATTTTTCCACCTTGTCTTGTACTTATGTGCTCACCTCTCTCTTTCTCTCTCTCCCCCTCTCCCCCCTCTCTCTCTCTTTCTCTCTGCGTGTGTGCGTGTAGATAGCTGGATAATTTGATAGATAGATAGATAGATAGATAGATAGATAGATAGATAGATAGATAGATAGATAGATAGATAGATAGATAGATAGATAGATAGAAAGAAATGTATGTCTGTACATACATTTATATTTTCTATTGTTGGTGACTAAAAGCAGAATTTTAGTCAATCGATCGGTCTGGAAAGATACTTTTTTTAATCGAGCTCCGAATGAAATAAAAGGCCAAATTGCATCTCAGCCGATTTAGACAAACACCGCTATAAAGTCACAACCAATTCTGAGTTTTGTTATGCTTAAGGTATATTATATGCTAGTAATAACTGAGGTGGCCTCGTATGGAATACCTTTAATCATACTTTTCTTTGATCACCGCTAGTCTGGAACAAAGCAACAGATACTTCTTCTAGGCACGTACTTCTCAACAAGTGTTCGATATCTCTAATCTTCGTTTTTTTATCGTAATGTTTATACGTTCAGACATACATACATACATACATACATACATACATACATACATACATACATACATACATATACGCACACACATAGACGTAATACATATACATATATATACTCTTTCTCCCGTGTTTTTTTTCTTTTCTATAAAACGCATTGTTGGTATTCCCTAGACTTCATGTCTGCTCCTTATTGAATTTTAGAATACAAATTCCAGGAGTTTTAGGAATTCCTGTCTCTTGGAACAATCATTTTATTGTTAAATAAACACACATAATTTATAGCGCACACATAATTGGCAGAAAATTTTATCAGTAATTGATACGTCGTTAATATTGAATTTCAAATACGTACACACAAACATACATACATACATACATACACACATATACACATACATACATACATACATGCATGCATGCATGCATACATACATACATACATACATACATACATACATACATACATACATGCATGCATACATACATACATACACACATATACACATACATACATACATACATACATACATGCATGCATGCATACATACATACATACATGCATGCATACATACATAATTACGGATAAATACGTAAATGATAAATGTAAATCCATAAACAACACACACACTCACATGTATGCATATATGTACATCTTTAATCAAATATATCTATATATATATATATATACATACATATATATATATATATATATATATATATTATATATATATATATTCCATACACAACACAAACGCACACGCTGCAACAGAATATAGCACACTCAAAGGACATTCAGGCTCACATACATACACATCGAATAGCTCACTAATAGACATACACATACCACGCATATAAATATATATATCACACACACACACACATAGTATATATATATACATATATATAATATATATATATATATATATAATATTTTATGCATATATAATAATATATATGTATATATATGCGTATAGATATACATACTTAGTTGCAACAAATATGCGCACACTCAATCACATACATATTCACATATACATATTTGTATATATGTACAAACCATATACATATATACAAATAGGCACCTATACATATTCATACACACAGACACATATACACACACATACAAACACATGCTTGTTTACTTGCTTATTATTATCAAGCGAAGGCACATAGTCATAATCCAATTACATACATGTGCATATATACACTCACACGCAGAATGACACATAGACATAATACGTCCATACGTAAGCACACACACACACACACACACACACACACACATGCACTAAATATACACATATTCGTCCATCTCCGGCTGAGCACAAGGAGAATGTATTTAATTTTTAATCTAAATATCTCTTTAACCATCCTTTTACGTGAATCTATTTGTATTAATCATTAGAACAATCTTTCACATAGACAGACACACTCACACACACACACAAATTCTACATCTCCTTCTCTTTCACTCTCTCTCTCTCTCTCTCTCTCTCTCTCTCTCTTCTGTTATTGTCTCTAAATTCGTTATCAATCCCCTCTTTCTCTCTCTCTTTCCTTCCCTGTGAATTCCCCGTCTTTCAATAAGAAATATAATACAAAATATTAATGCCGCTTATTTGATAGTATAATGTAATATGTCTAGTTCTATGTTAGTTCATTTGTTGATTGTTGACACAGTCATGTGGGCAGTGTTTTACAGTTGTTTTACATCTCTGCGCTATTAATCACGTCATCCGTTCGGCTTCTTCTCCATGCACAACGTTTACATTCCCATTCCTGTTATATATATATATATATATATATATATATCTTTTTTTTCTCTTTTACTTGTTTCAGTCATTTGACTGCGGCCATGCTGGAGCACCCCCTTTTAGTCGAGCAAATCGACCCCGGGACTTATTCTTTGTAAGCCCAGTACTTATTCTATCGGTCTCTTTTGCCGAGCCGCTAAGTGACGGGGACGTAAACACACCAGCATCGGTTTTCAAGCAATGCTAGGGGGACAAACACAAACATACACGCACACACATATATACATATATATACATATATACGACAGGCTTCTTTCAGTTTCCGTCTACCAAAACCACTCACAAAGCTTTGGTCGGCCCGAGGCTATAGCAGAAGACACTTGCCCAAGGTGCCACGCAGTGGGACTGAACCCGGAACCATGTGGCTGGTTAGCAAGCTACTTACCACACAGCCACTCCTGCGATATATATATATATAGATATATATTCTTTTATTTTTTTACTTGTTTCAGTCATTTATCTGCGGCCATGCTTTGTAAGTCTAGTACTTATTCTATCGGTCGTTTGTGCCGAATTTCTAAGTTACAAGGACGTAAACACATGAACATCGGCTGTCAAGTGATGGTGGAGGGACAAACACAAACATGCACACACAAACACACACAACCACACACACATATATACATATACATTTATATATGCATATATATATTTATATTATACATATACTCTTTCACTCTTTTACTTGTTTCAGTCATTTGACTGCGGCCATGCTGGAGCACCGCCTTTAGTCGAGCAACTCGACCCTGGGACTTATTCTTTGTAAGCCCAGTACTTATTCTATCGATCTCTTTTTGAAAATGGATGCGTGGTGTTCAATCAATTAATAATATAATATATATGCATATATATATATATATGTGTATGTGTGTGTGTGTGTGTATGTATGTATATGTATACAATGCATAAATATATATGGTTCTGTGTTCAGTCTCATCTTGGGTAGGTGTCTTCTGCTATAGCTTCGGGCCGACCAAAGCCTTGTGATAGGACTTCGTATACATACATATATGTATATATATATATATTTATATATATATATATGTATATATGTGTGTGTGTGTGTGTGTGTGTGTGTGTGTGTATGTGTGTTGCAGTTACGAAAATATATTACTTTTCTAGGTGGTGGGGGGCTATTACAGCACTTTCCATGGACCAAATTCACTCATTCATTCGCAAGCGGCAATGGTCACCCCGAGGGCGGTGAGGTGTGGGCTATATATAAAAATACACTTTGCCTTCGGTGCCGCACAGTGCGAATGAACTCCTGACCACGTGCTAGCAAAACGAGCTTTTTAACAACACAACGAAATAAATAAATAAATAAAAACAAGAACGAAGAGAAACATAGGCGCAGGCGTGGCTGTGTGGTAAGTAGCTTGTTTACCTACCACATGGTTCCGGGTTCAGTCCCACTGCGTGGCACCTTGGGCATGTGTCTTCTACTATAGCCTCGGGCCGACCAAAGCCTTGTGAGTGGATTTGGTAGACGGAAACTGAAAGAAGCCTGTCGTATATATGTATATATATATATATTATATATATATATATGTATGTGTGTGTGTTTCTGTGTGTTTGTCGCCCTAGCATTGCTTGACAACCGATGCTGGTGTGTTTACGTCCCCATCACTTAGCGGTTCGGCAAAGAGACCGATAGAATAAGTACTGGGCTTACAAAATAATAAGTCCCGGGGTCGAGTTGCTCGATTAAAGGCGGTGCTCCAGCATGGCCGCAGTCAAAATGACTGAAACAAGTAAAAGAGTAAAAGAGTAAAAGAGTAAATAGAAACAAGAAAGAAGAGAAACATGAAATTGATAGGAAGGTTTTCCATCTGCCCACCTTTCGAGGCAATTTATTTAACTTTTGATATAGCGCCGCGTCAGATAATTTCTGTTGTTTTTATAGATTATGCTTTAGGAACAGGTTTGCATACGACAAACACTTCATCTGGAATAATTCGGTCGTTCGGAAACCGTTGATGTGTAAAATGTTTACCATATTCCACCAGTGTGATGGAAGAGTTGATGTTGTGATGCCAGAATGTCTGTAAATGAATGGGTGGAGGGGGGGGAGGGAGAAGTTAATTATTTTATATCGTTTGGTTTTTTTTTATATCGTTCAAATGAGAGATTTAAAAATGTGTTTTGTTCTTTGTTCTTTGTTTTTTTTTTGTTTTTTGTTTCCTTTTAATATATCATAAACTGTGTAAAGAGATGACATGCGAAAGAATGTCATCGTCATCACGGTCGTCGTTATCACCATCCTCATTACTGATAACAGCATCAGTAGTAGTGGTAGTGGTTGTAGTAGTAGTAGTAGTAGTAGTAGTAGTAGTAGTAGAGTAGTAAGTGCAACTGCCGCAGAGGTAGTGACAGCAGCAGTGGCAGTAGCAGCAGCAGTTGTAGTTGTATTAGTAGTAGTAGTAGTAGTAGAAGTAGAAGTAGAAGTAGAAGCAGCAGTAGTATAGTAGTAGTAGTAGTAGTAGTAGTAGTAGTAGTAGTTGTTGTTGTTGTAGTTGTTGTGGTAGTAGTAGTAGTAGCAGTAGCAGTAGTTGTAGTAGTAGTAGTAGTAGCAGTAGTAGTAGTAGTAGTAGTAGTAGAAGTAGAAGCAGCAGCAACAGCAGCAGCAGCAGTAGTAGTAGTAGTAGTAGTAGTAGCAGCAGCAGTAGTAGTAGTAGTATTAGTAGTAGTAGTAGTAGTAGTCGTAGTAGTAGTAGTAGTAGTAGTAGCTTCAGCAGTAGTAGTAACGTTTCAAACACGCATAATGGAATATATAAATCTTTATTGACAAAGTATTTTGGCCTGTCCATTTGACATAGGGAGCAAAAGTCAAGCTGACATATAGTCAAACGTCGATTTGACACATGCTTCAAGTTCGTATTGTCATCTATCGAATTGTGATATCCTTTATCTTTTATAGTTTACTTACTCCAGTCAATGGACTGCGGACAGGCTGGAGCTCCACCATGACAAGTTTAATAGAACAAACTGATTTTGGTAACTACTTTCTCTTATTTAAGTATGGTAGTTATTCTATCCGCCTCTGTAGGTAAATTGCTAAGTTAAGGCGGTATAAACAAACCATAGGCAGTTGAAAAGCAGTGGAGATGGTACAAACATTTAGACACTCATACACACACACACAGACTCACACATATACATATATATATATATATATATATATATATAAACTGTACTGGAGAAGAAGAAGAAACGAAAGGAAACGGAACGAATCGAATCGAATCGGGAGTTGAACTAGGGACAGCTGATGAAGGGATTTTTCCTTGTGTAGTTTGTCTAGTACTCTGTTTTATCTTTGTAAAAAAAAAAGTTCGTTCCATGCTTGTTTTTACGTTTTCGTTCTCTTTGAGTTCTGCGTCTATTTGTGGTGTCCTGTACTCACGTATATATATATATATATTATATTATATATATATATAGCATGTATATATACATTAGATGTAGATACGTACATATATGTATGTATGCATATATTTTATATATATATATATACACATATAAATTTATGTGTATGTATGTATGTATGTGTGTATAAGTATGCATGTATGTATATATGGATGTAATTATTACATACGTTTGTAATAGATAGATAGATAGATAGATAGATAGATAGATAGATAGATAGATAGATAGATAGATAGATAGATAGATAGATAGATAGATGTATAACATGTTTATATGTATGTATATCATTGTTCAGTTTTATTTTAAGATTTCTTGCCAATAAAGCAAAAGCTGGTTTCTAACCTAAATTCAAAGCTCCCTCATTGGAATTTCAACATCAACAACAGGGTATTTTTGTATGTATGTATGTATATGTGCGATTTGCTTTATATAGTTGCTTATCTAGACATGCTCATATATATTTAAATGATAAACTTCTGGAGAGTTATACAGATTTTTACAGTTCCGGTGATGGATTGAATCTGTAGTCTTCGAGGTCAATAGAGATTTATTTTTCCATATGACTACCATATGATCATGCGGCGGGCTTCTTCACAGTTTCCATATGCCAAATTCTCTCATAAAACATTGGTCGGCACGAGACTAGCCTATAGTTGAAGACTCTTGCTCAAGCTGCTCGCAATGGGACCGAACCCAAAACCACGTGGTTGCAAAGCAAGCTTCTAAAACACAGGTATGTCTGCATCTTAGTGATAAAAATATCTCGGAAGATAATTTTCGATGAAAATAGTTTACTTCTAAAGAGATTGCTTATATGCCATTTGTATAATCTTGTTGCTTTAATCGACCTGGCTAATGAAACTCTCATTCCTATTCTTTAGTGTATATTATTTTTTTATTCGTTCATTCTTTTATTCTTGTTTCAGCCATTGGGCTTCAGCCTTGCTGGGTTTTTTTTTTTACTTCCTTTCATGTTTCGTACCTATTCTATAGCGTTTTTGCCGAGCAGCAAAGTCATGTAGCGTAAACAAACGAACATCGGTTGTGAGGCGGTGTGGAGAAAAAAAAAACACATATACATACACATACTCCCTCCCTCTCTCTCTCTCTCTCTCACACACACACACACATTTATATATATGACTATGTATGTTTTACCTATGTTATGTTTTATTTTTCAGTAATATTATGATATTATGATAGTCGAAATTAGTAGAAACAATTCTGTGTAGTCAGTAACACGATCGACATACAAGCGATACTCATGTGGTTTGATTCTTGCAATAGGAGGAATACTCCTTTTCTTGTCTTAGGCACAAACATCTAAGTAGATTATATACACACACAGATGGACAAACGTATACATGTATGTATGTATGTTTGTATGTAACTTAGAATAACTTAGAAAGGTTTTGGCCAGTATTGGCCCAGGCCATGTCTAACTTAATAGCACCACCTGGCGAATCTTTCAATTCAGGATTTGGGCACCAAGGCCCATTCGAGCAGAGAGTTATTGTTTGCGGAGACATATCCGGGTGTGGGTGATTTGTCCGGGACTGTTTGAAGGAATTTGTCCAAAGACTTCTTGAATTTTGTGTGGTCAGTTTCTTTTTTGATGTGTCCTGGTGTAATGTTGAAGAGAGCGGGTCTAATTGAGGTGAAATAGTTGCGCCGTATTGTCGTTATGTGATGCGATTTAGATTTTTGTTGTGGACAGATGGCACGTGGTCCATGCTTTGGATGTATTTTGAAGGTGATGCCAACATCATTCGGACAGTGCTGATGGAATATTTTCCACATCATACAGATAATGTAGCGTTCACGGCGTCGTTGGAGTGAATACAGTTTCAGCTTCTGGAGTGAATACAGTGTATGTTGGTATGTATGTCTGTATGTATGCTGTATTGCACTTCAGAGTATGTCTGTACGTGTTTAGTGAAGACATGCAAACATCTTGTCTGTTTATACAATATCTTCATATGTATGTATGTATGTATGTATGTATGTATGTATGTATGTATGTATGTATGTATGTATGTATGTATGTATCTATCTATCTATCTATCTATCTATCTATCTATCTATCTATCTATCTATCTGTGTGTGAGTATGAATGTATGCGTGTGTACGTATGTATGTATAAATGTATGCATATATATATATGTTTGTATGTATATACACACGCAAACACACACATACACACATATACACACACATACATACATACATATATGTGTGTGTGTGTATAAACATATACAACTCAAACACACACCATACACGCATATATACCTACATGTACAGAAACACATACACACATATGCGCATACACACATGTACACACCCAAATACATGCACACA
>NW_021828205.1:0-9023 GCF_006345805.1 Octopus sinensis
TAAGTATGTATGCGTGTAATGTTTGTGTATGTATCTATGTAAATATGTATACGCATATCAAAGAATCATATATATATGAGTATGTACATATATGTATATATACATACATACATATATATAATACATATATATATATATCGATTGTGATATATATATATATATATATATATATAGTGATTTATATATATATATATATATATCATATATATATATATATAATATATATATATATATATATACCGGAGTAAACCACATAAAGTGAAACAAGGTGGAAAAAAGAGTACTCAAATACCAGTGGTAGAGTAATATGCTTTATTTTAAGCAGCAGAAAATTCAACAAAATCTAATCTGTTACTCTGAGTTTCTCGTTGCCGTTCATCAGACATTTTTTCTAGCAAAAACTGTCTGATGAACGGCAACGAGAAACTCAGAGTAACAGATTTTGTTGAATTTTCTGCTGCTTAAAATAAAGTATATATATATATATATATATATATATATATATATAGTGATTTTGTGTGTATATACATATACAGGCATAATTATATATACCCATGAACATACATAAATACAGTCATACATATAAAAGGAACGAGATATAAAAACAGCAGGCGTTAGTACGAAAGTAAGGTTTCTACGAGTATTTTTCAATTTCAGTCTCTCCTCATTGCATGCGTTTTACAACGAGACACATTAGAAAGAGAGAGAGAGAGAGAGAGCCAGAAAGAGAAACAGAGACAGGCAGAGAGGGAGAGACGGAGAGAGAGATTGATAGACCAAAAGACAGAGAGATATCCAGAGAGACGGAGATGAAATAAGACGCTCTCTTCTTTTAACCGTTCGATGAATACTATGGCCAGTCCTTGTTTCCCGCAGCCAAAATCCAGAAGACTGCCCCACCTTGGCCGTTACGTCCACCGAGTCCATACTAAATTCACTTGACTTAGCTCAGCCATCTCCAGATTTCGGCTTAACAGTAGTTTGAACTCACTTCTTAAAACATAAGGTAACACAATACAATTCTACGTTATTTTTCTCCGCTTTCTTTCTTACATACACACACACACACACTCTCTCTCTCTCTCTATCTATCTATCTATCTATCTATCTATCTATCTATCTCTATCTCTATCTATCTATGTCTTTTTCTTTCTTACTCTCTCTTTCTAACTCTCTCCCTTTCTCTCTCTTCATTACATTATAAGTGAACTACGCCGTTCGCAATAAACCCTTTGCCTGTCCTATGCATCACACATGATTCACAGGACAGATTCCTCTTGCGCCCATGCATCATATATAATACACACTCACAGTATTTTTTCAACTTTTAGATTAACCTGGGACTTACGTAAAGAACGTTTTATATTACACGAAACGTATTCAAACAGGATCTAACTAAAAGTTCGAAAATAAGCATTGACGTTTAGAAGACACTTATGAAAATGCTTTGGACAGGCAAAGAGACAAAATGGCATCTTGGTCTGTATGATATTTATGACACAACTGTGGAGGCGCAATGGCCCAGTGGTTAGGGCAGCGGACTCGCGGTCGTAGGATCGCGGTTTCGATTCCCAGACCGGGTGTTGTGGGTGTTTATTGAGCAAAAACACCTGCCGTACTCTTTCACCACAACTTTCTTTCACTCTTTCTTCCTGTTTCTGTTGTACCTGTATTTCAAAGGGCCAGCCTTGTCACTCTCTGTGTCACGCTGAATATCCCCGAGAACTACGTTAAGGGTACATGTGTCTGTGGAGTGCTCAGCCACTTACACGTTAATTTCACGAGCAGGCTGTTCCGTTGATCGGATCAACCGGAACCCTCGTCGTCGTAACCGACGGAGTGCTTCCTTCCTATGACACAACACGTGACATCGACCTTTCGTCTACCACATCTTAATCCAGTCAAAATCTCTCTATATCTATCCTTCTTTCACTCTCTCTTTCTTTATCCTTCCCTTCTATCTCTTCCTCCCTCCTCTCTCTTTCACTTATTCTTTCTCTGTCCCTTTTTTTTGTAAGGGTTTGTTTTCTTTTCGACCAATGAGGAATTAGTGAGTGGTAAAAAGAAATTCGCTTTGTAGCCACAGCCACATGGTCTCGGGTTCAGTCTCACTGCGCGGCAGCTTACACAAATATCTTCTTCTATTGCTACAGGCCAACCAATACCTCGTGAGTGAATACGGTATGCGGAAACTGTATGGAATCCCGTCTTATATGTTTATGTGTGTAGGCGCAGGAGTGGCTGTGAGGTAAGTAGCTTGTTTACCAACCACATGGTCCCGGGTTCAGTACCACTGCATGGAACCTTAGGCAAGTATCTTCTACTATAGCCTCGGGCCGACCAAATCCTTGTGAGTGGATTTGGTAGACGGAAACTGAAAGAAGCCCGTCGTATATATGTATATGTATGTATATATATATATATATATAATATATATATATATATGTGTGTGTGTGTGTGTGTGTGTGTGTGTGTGTGTGTGTATGTCTGTGTGTGTGTGTGTTTGTATATCTGTGTTTGTCCCCCAAACATCGCTTGACAACCAATGCTGGTGTGTTTACGTTCCCCGTAACTTAGCGGTTCGACAAAAGAAAACGATAAACAAGAAACAGGCTCGAAAATTAAGTACTAGGATCGAATTGTTCGACTAAACACTTCAAGATGGTATCGCAGAATGGCTTCGGCCCGCTCGTCGATATATTAGAAGATACACATGGTGCCCTGCAGTAGGAATGAACCCGTAACTACATGGTTGAGAAGCATGAAGCGCTTCCTTTTGTATCCATGTTTTTACCTCCATACTTTTAGGTTCCATTTTGATTTTATATTTACATTTATTTAACTTTCTTTCCTATTGTTTTGTCCTTATCTAAATCTCCGTTTTTTCCCCCTTTTCAGTGTAATTAACTTCTAGGTTGTCATTTTATTGTTTATTTAAACATAGCGCGATTTTTTTCCTTCTCGTTTCCATAATAAACTAATCAATTTCCGTTAGTTCGTTTCTAAGTGTTTCTTTTACAACTGATCTCGTTACATTATATCACCGCTTTAATTCTATCAACATTTCCTCCCGCCCCATCCCGTGTGTGCGCTGGTATGTGGTATAAACCATCATACCTGTTTTCTGGCTAATGACTTTACAATATAGTTAATAGTTTCCTCGTTTTCCTAAGTTCTTTAATACATTTAACTTCATCTTATTATGTTGAAGCTCTGGTGTAGAACTGGGATAGCTACTGTATTTATACCTATTGTTTTGTTTCTAGCATTAGTTTTAAATACTTTTTAAAACAATCTGACTCTTCTGTAGTGTTATTAGTTAATTTTCTCTTCAATTTTTCTTCGTTGTTTCATTCGACAAGAGTTTCATCTAATATTAACCATTTTCCTGCTGGATCAGTTTTTAAATCTCCGATTTCAGTATCTGGGTCTAATTCAATGTTTGCAATGTTAATTAATTTACGGCCTTTTTTTTAAATTCATTTTAATTAATTAATCAATTAATTAATGTTCCTCTAATTAATATGTTGTTTAGACAAAATTGTCAACATCTTTGTCTCATTTTGATATCCCAGCTATATTGATGTACACATTAAAGTTTTTAAGCTATAATAATAATAATAATAATAATAATAATAATAATAATAATAACAACAACAACAACAACAACAAATATATATCCAAAACACCGGGATTTACGAATGTATGTAATATAAAGAAAATAGCTCTACTAGGCACTGCACACATTCAAATTAAAGCGCTTTCAGTTCAGTGAAAATAAGAGCACCACAACAAACCACACCACATAGCCAAGACTCATAAAGCTACGTTCGGTAATGCAGCGACCTGCATAATAATAATAATAATAATAATAATAATATAATAATAATAATAATAATAATAATAATAAATGGCAATAATAATGATAATGATAATAATAAATGGCAATAATAATGATAAATGGCAAGAAAAACCTCTCTATGGCAAATACCCAGAGAGAGCGAATAATGCAGATGTTGACAAAGCCCTGACCCATCAATGGCTAATGGCCTCTGGCTTAAAATCTGAAACAGAAGGGTTTATCATAGCAGCTCAAGATCAATGCCTACCAACAAGAAACTACCAGACCAACATATTAAAGAGCGGCAGTAGCCCAACATGTCGTGTATGTCAACACAAAATGAAACCATTGATCATGTTGTCTCCAAGTGCAGTCTTCTAGCGCCTACAGAGTATTTCAACAGGCATGATAGAGTTGCACAATATATTCACTGGGTAATCTGCAAAAACCTGGATTTGCCCCATGAAAAAAACTGGTGGGAACACAAACCACCTCCACTGCTTGAAAATGACCACATCTCACTCCTCTGGAACTTCACCATTCAAACTGACATCATATTGAAAGACTTCAGACAAATAACTGCCTCCTCATTGATATGACTGTCCCAATCGATATAAACGTATCTGTCAAGACCTACCAAAAACTGAGCAAATATAAGATCTTGAAATAGAAATCAACAAAATATGGAACCTGAAGACTAAAACAAGACCTGTCGTCATAGGTGCCCTGGGAATAATAGCAAAAGGGGCTGATTGCTACCTAACTCAGATACCAGGAAACCCAAAAGTGGCAGAAATTCAAAAGATAGTGCTCATGGGAACTGCTCATATCCTACGCAAAATACTTTCTATGTAATCTCAGGTTTAAAAACAAAAATTTTTTTAGACATCCTCTAGTACAACACCAAAAAAACCCCAAATATATGGCACACTAGGCATAACAACAACGTGAACTTCCAACCTGTTGTCTCTTGAGGTCTCTGGGTGAGACTTGGAGCCAACTTGTACAAATATAAAGCAAAAGTCAAACATAGAATATTAATAATAATATAATAATGATAATAAAATAATAATAATAATAATAATAATATAATAATAATAATAAAATAATAATAATAATGATATAATAATATAATAATAATAATAATATAATAATATAATAATAATAATATAATAATAATAATATAATATAATAATAATAATATATATTAATAATAATAATAATAAATAATATAATAATAATAATAATTAGTAATAATAATAATAATAGTAATAATAATAATAATAATAATAATAATAGTAATAATAATAATAATAATAATAATAATAATAATAATAATGTTTTGTCTTGGTATAAAGATGGGCTACAGCAAATATCTGCTCAATACCACAGATTTGCTTGTCAGTTGTTTGACCTTAACCAGTTGAGCATGTCCCTTAGTGGCTGACGATATGTGCATCTCTGGTCACGAGCAGAAGTAGTGGGGGAGCATCATAGCCATGTGTTGAGAGGGATTCTTTGGGTTGGTGAATAATTCACCTCTGGAAACACGGTGTTCTTTCAACAAACTCCTTAAACAATCCTTATTCAGGGACCTTTTGAGCGGGATGGGCTACTCAACCTGAAGAAAATTATCTAACTGGGCCCCACCTGCAAGGTCATATGCTGTTTATCTTGATATGAATCACCATGTCGCGCACATATGGTTGTGATGCATGTGGCCTTGTGTACCCTTATCAGACGGGTAGCCATGATGGGTATATTGGGCTTCGTATATTTTACCCCAGTGTCACTTTGATGGCATGAACTGCTCTCTCACTCAATAATAATATAATAATAATAATAATATAGTAATAATAATAATAATAATAATAGTAATAATAATAATAATAATAATAATAATAATAATAATAATAATAATAATAATAATGATAATAACATCGAAAAATACCTTAAGAATGAGAACCCAGGTTCGAAATTTCCCCAAAGACACCTGATGAAGGCTGGAGGGTATATCAACCGAAACGTTGTGTTAACAACAAACAAGATGAGGACAATTATCCGTCGAATGTAAACAATGTAAATAATGAAGGTGTTTTCCTTCACAATCTTGCTACCAAGCAGGTGACCGGTCAAAATTAAAATTAAAAAGAGAGAATATCCTTCCATTCACCCATCCATCCATACATACATACCTACATACCTACATGCAGGCATTCATACATATACACAATGGTCCTCCACACAGTTTCCGTGAATCAAATTCACCAATTCACTCATATAGGCGCAGGAGTGGCTGTGTGGTAAGTAGCTTGCTAACCAACCACATGGTTCCGGGTTCAGTCCCACTGCGTGGCATCTTGGGCAAGTGTCTTCTGCTATAGCCCCGAGCCGACCAATGCCTTGTGAGTGGATTTGGTAGACGGAAACTGAAAGAAGCCTGTCGTATATATGTATGTATATATATGTATGCATGTGTGTATATGCTTGTGTGTCTATGTTTGTCCCCCTAGCATTGCTTGACAACCGATGCTGGTGTGCTTATGTCCCCGTCACTTAGCGGTTCGGCAAAAAGAGACCGATAGAATAAGTACTAGGCTTACAAAGAATAAGTCCCGGGGTCGATTTGCTCGACTAAAGGCGGTGCTCCAGCATGGCCGCAGTCAAATGACTGAAATAAAAAAACAAAAAAAACGCATTACCCAGTGGGTCGCGGCTTTAGTAGGTGACACTTGCACAATGCACCTCGTAGTAGGAATGAACCTACAACCATCTGGTTGCAAAGCATGCTTCTTAACCACGTACACTCATTCCTAGCAATTTTTCACTCCTGAATTCCTCCCAAGTTTAGATTAATATTCATTTCTTCAACAACATGGTGCTGCAGTGAGCCTTCCATGACTTTCTCGTCGATTACGGATGGATTGGGAAAAAACGTCTACGAAATACGTTGAGTCATCTTTTCAAAACACCTTCAATTTCATTAATTAAATGCGATCCATGTTAGAAACGGAGAGGAACAATTGTTGAACCAAATAACTGAAATTAACAAGCTGTACATTATTTTCGAGTCTTCTTCACTAAATATCAGTTGAATATCTGTGGTTTTGCTCAATCAAGCATTATTCCTTGTCTTCTGTTCTCTCTGTAAAGTTGATTAATGGTGCTTCAATAATTCCTATCTTCAACCATTCTTTACTTGGTAAATTAGGATTGAGCCATTTCTGTTGTAATTTATGTTTGATGTCTAGAAACTCCGATATTTCTGACTTATTTTCATCGAACCAAACTTTGTGTTTGCGTGTCCTGAAGCCGAAGATATTGGCAGCGAAGGCATAAATTTTGTGTGTGAAGTCTGACCATGAAATATCAGGTGATGAATTTTCTAAATTTTCGCGAAAATTTTCCGATATTATTGTGTGTCAGAGTTTTGGTACCCTCGCGTTATTTGCTGTAAACTTTTGCAGCTTTCCTCGCATTGGGAATTTTCCTATGTACTTACATTGGGTAGTGGTCTCTACCAGACGTGGCCAAAATTTTGGAACATAGGTCTGAAAATTAGAGTTTTTATATTAAATGCCCAAAGTTATACTTAATTCGCAATTTATTATTACGTGACCAAAAGTTTGTAACGTATGTCTTGAATTTTTTTTGTCTAAATAGTCGTAGGAGTGGCTGTGCGGTAAGCAGCTTGCTTACCAACCACATGGTTCCGGGTTCAGTCCCAATGCGTAGCACCTTGGGCATGTGTTTTCTACTATAGCCTCGGGCTAACCAAAGCGTTGTGGGTGGATTTGGTAGACGGAAACTGAAAGAAGCCCATCGTATATATGTATATATATATGTGTGTGTGTGTGTGTGTGTGTGTGTGTCTGTGTTTGCTCCCTCCAACATCGCTTGACAACCGATGCTGGTGTGTTTACGTCCCCGTCACTTAACGGTTCGGCAAAATAGACCGATAGAATAAGTACTAGGCTTACAAAGAATAAGTCCTGGGGTCGATTTGCTCGACTAAAGGCAGTGCTCCAACATGGCTACAGTCAAATGACTGAAACAAGTAAAAGATTTAAAGAGTAAATATTGAACCGTTGGATCTGTTATTAGGTAACTATTTTTCGATATTGGATATATTTGAATCGAATTGTACTTGGGCATTGCAATTTTAATTTTTAATAAAATATTCCTAACTTTTGTCCACGATTGTATCCCTGCATTTGGTAGTGGTCTCTCTGAACGATTAGCTCCACGCAAAAACTTAACACTACAAAGATCATGGGTGCATGGTTCGGAGATCAAGGAGCCCCTCCGGATCGAACCGTTACTTCTCTGTATTGAAAGGTCACAGTTCCGGTACTACGGACACGTGATTAGAATGTCGTAGGAAAGAATCATAAGACAGTTTCTTCAAGCCTAGCCAATCAGCAGTAGACCTTAAAGGTAGGCCAAGAACAAGATGATTGGATAATATCCAGTCTAGGTTGGTCACGCTCAGGAATGAAGCCGAAAAGCGTAATGATGGTCGCTTGGGATAGGACTCTACGAAGCATTCCAGCTCTATAGGGTGCGTAACTCGGATATCAGGAAGTCTCGCCAGGTCGAGCCACTACTTCGCACCGAGAGGTCACAGTTCCAGTACAACAGTCATACGATTATATATATATATATATATATATATATATATATAGTTAGATAAGAAAGTTGGTTTGTGAAAGCACGTGGGTGAATATATAGAAAAAAGTAAAGAGTGAAAAAACTACAGAAGGCTTAAATGTTAAAAATATATATATATTTGTGTCAATATGTCTGAAGAATATTAGAAAATTTTTAAAAAAATGTTTTTTCTCTTATAATGACATAATTTAAAAGAAAGACCGGTTTCGCGTGTAGCTTTTCAAATTTCTTGTGACGTTATATTCATAACGTTATATTCTTGTGACATTATAATTCATAACGTTATATTCATAACGTTATATTCATAAATTCATAACGTCACAAGAAATTTGAAAAGCTACACGCGAAACCGGTCTTTCTTTTAAATTATGTCATTATAAGAAAAAAAAGTGTCTTTTTAAATTTTCTAATTTCTTCAGACATATTGACGCAAATATATATATTTTTTAACATTTAAGCCTTCTGTAGTTTTTTCACTCTTTACTTTTAATATATATTATATATATATATA
>NW_021828206.1:7500-8962 GCF_006345805.1 Octopus sinensis
TGTTTGTCCCCCACAATCGCTTGAAACCGATGTGTTTACGTCCCCGTCACTTAGTGGTTCGGCAAAAAGAGACTGATGGAATAAGTGCTAGACTTACAATGAATAAGTCCTGGGGTCGATTTATTCGACTAAAAGTGGTGCTCCAGCATGACAGCAGTCAAATGACTGAAACAAGTAAAGGAATAAAATAATCCTGTGGCAACTACAGACGCCTTTAGTATACGTTTATATTTATTTTAATTCGAAAATACGCACTCCTCGTTGATTGAATTTTATACATATTTATACAAAGATGAGGTCAAATGCTTACTGATTAATTATATTCGATGACTAAGGGATTAAACGTATAGATTTAAATTATGGTTTCCATCTGAGGTAATTCCTATACCGAAATCCATTACACAGCAAAATGGATTGAATGAACGAACTATTATTCTTATACAAGGTGGCGAGCTGGCAAAATCGTTAAGTACGCCTGGCGAAATGCTTTGCGGTATATCGTCTGCTGCTACTTTCTGAGTTCAAATTCCGCCGAGGTCGACTTTGCCTTTCATCCTTTCGGGGTTGATTAAATAAATACCAGTTACGCACTGGGGTCGGTCGATCTAATCGACTTAATCCGTTTGTCTGTCCTCGTTTGTCCTCTCTGGATAGTAAAGAAATAGGCATTTCGCCCGTCTTTACGTTCTGAGATCAAATTCCGCCGAGGTCGACTTTGCCTTTCATCTTTTCGAGGTCAATGAATTAAGTACTAGTGAATGGCTTCCCTTAAAATTTCAGGCTTTATGCCTTTAGTGGCAAGGATTATTATTATTATCATAATTACTATAATTATTATTATTTTTTTATTATTATTTCGTCGAGGTCGACTTTGCCTTCCTTCTTTTAATGGTCAGTGAAATAATGTTACCCCTGGGATCGATATAATCAACTAGTCCCCCTCCCCAAAAAGTCCCGGTCTTGTGTTTATAGTCGAATGGATTGTTATTGGTCTCCAAGACCCCAAAACAGGTATTTGACCTTTACAAGGCTAAAAAAAAAGACCAGACGGTTGGTGGGTATACATCGTGTGAAAAGGACGTAGTCAACAGTAATATTAATGGTCAAAAGTTAATAACAAACAATCATACGAATAAAGAACAACAAATAGCAACGAAAACAACAAATGGTGGGCAATCCCTCTAAGAATTGTGATAAGCTACACATAAATCCGTGGAGGCACATGGCCTAGTGGTTAGAGCAGCGAACTTGCGGTCGAAGGATCGCGGGTTCGAATCTCAGGCCGGGCGAAGTGTGTGAGTTTATGAGCGAAACACCTAAGCTCCACGTGGCTCCGGCAGAAGGTAATGGCGAACTTCTGCTGACTCTTTCGCCACAGCTCACCGCGTATGTGATAATAATAATAATAATAATAATAATGGTGGTGGTGGTTTCTTATATCAGATGAAAAAATTAGATATTT
>NW_021828207.1:0-2500 GCF_006345805.1 Octopus sinensis
CCATAGCAGATGTTATCTCTGATCGATTACCACCGTAAGTGACCTATCAATGGTGTACAGACATTAAGTATAATACTTTAGTGCAGTTGTTCTCAACAATTTTTTTTCCTATGAACCCCCTTTGATTCCTATTCTATTCTACTGGATCCTCAAACATTCGATGTTTAAAAAATTCTATTATATATTTATGATTAAATATCACTAGAAATTGTATTTAAAGAACTTGTTAAAATATTTTGTATATTGTAGAAGTATAACCAGTTTATACAGTTCTATATTTAAGAGATGAAAGATTATGTACATTATTTACATTATTTACATTTGACAGATATTTGTCCTCAATTTGTTTGTTGTTAACACAACGTTTCGGCTGATACACCCTCCAGCCTTCATCAGGTATCTTAGGGAAATTTCGAGCCTGAGTCCTCATTCCTAAGGTATTTTTCGATGTTGTCATTGTTGTTGTTGTTGTTGTTGTTATTCAGGTCACTGCCGTGGAGCATATAGCGTAGTGGTTAAGAGCGCGGGCTACAAGCCCCAAGATGCTGAGTTCGATTCCAGGCAGTGACCTGAAGAAGAAGAAGAAGAAGAAGAAGAAGAAGAAGAAGAAGAAGAAGAAGAAGAAGAAGAAGAAGAAGAAGAAGAAGAAGAAGAAGAAGAAGAAGACCTTAGGAATGAGGACTCAGGTTCGAAATTTCCCGAAGACACCTGATGAAGGCTGGAGGTTATATCAGCCGAAACGTTGTGTTAACAACAAACAAGATGAGGAAAAACATCCGTCAAATGTAAATAATATAAATAATGTATAACCAGTTTATTGCAGATAAATTTTAACAACTAAAGCTTATATGGAGCCCCAATGGCCATTTGGCATTTTGTTGACAACCACTGCTTTAGTGTTGAAATAATTTTAACACATAAAAGTAAAGGACATACTAAAGGATTTAAAATCACCGATGCCTTCGTCCCTCTACGATTTTAATCTCAAGTTCAAGTAATTAAGTGCTTTGTTCCAAGTAATTAAGTGTTTCACTGTTAAGATCTCCGTAAGAAGAGAGCAAACATGTTGAAAATCGAACCGAGCAACTGCACTCTACAATATCTGGATCGTGGTGAAAGGCATCATACAATACACAAGAGTATATTTTATCGGTTAGATGTCATAAAACCTTTGAAAACATACTTGTTTTTTTTTTTATATGTATAGTTATATTCAGTATGGTTTCATTTGTTTAC
Source organism: Octopus sinensis (assembly GCF_006345805.1). Classification (NCBI taxonomy): domain Eukaryota; kingdom Metazoa; phylum Mollusca; class Cephalopoda; order Octopoda; family Octopodidae; genus Octopus; species Octopus sinensis. Next base: position 1,237 of record NW_021828207.1, read on the forward strand.
GATCGTATGGGCTACCATACCAAAATACTCCGTGTCCATGTCGTTCCAGATAACTGACGGCTATGTATAGTTTAACTGCTGTTAATATTTGTGTAGTGGAGGCACGTGGCTTAGTGATCAGGGTGTCAGCATCATGATCGTAAGATTGTGGTTTCGATTTTTGAACCGGGCGACGCGTTGTGTTCTTGAGCAAAACACTTCATTTCACGTTGCTCCAGTCCACTCAGCTGGCAAAAATGAGTAACGCTGTGATTGACTGGCGTTTCGTCCAGCTGGGGAACACATACGCCATAAAAACCGGGCCCATGAGCCTGGCTAGGCTTTAAAAGGGCGCATTTATTTGTGGAGGCGCAATGGCCCGGTGGTTAGGGCAGCGGACTCGCGGTCGGAAGATCGCGATTTCGATTCCCAGACCAGGCGTTGTGTGTGTTTATCGAGCGAAAACATCTAAAAGCTCTACGAGGCTCCGGCAGGGGTGGTGGCGACCCTGTTGTACTCTTTCGCAACAACTTTCTCTCACTCTCTCTTCCTGCATCTTGAGTAACGCTGCGATGGACTGGCATCCCGTCCAGCTAGGGGGAACACATACGCCACAGAAACCGGGAAACCAGGCCTATGAGCCTGGCTAGGCTTGAAAAGGACGGCGTTTATCGTTTTAATATTTCTGTACAATTTTCAAACTCCTCCGAGGTCAGCCTTGCGTTTCATCCTTTCGGGGTTCGATTAAAATAAGTACCAGTTGAACACGAGGGTCGATGTATTCGACTTACACCTATCCCAGAAATTGCTAGTCTTGTGCCAAAATTTGAGACAAATATTTCTGTACAATTGTAAGGCGGTCAGCTGGCAGAATTGTTAGCAGGCCAGGCTAAATGCTAAGCAGCATTTCGTTCGTCCTTACATTCTGAGTTCAAATTCTACCATGATTGGCTTTGCCTTTCGTCCTTTCGGAGTTGAACACTGGGTTCCATGTATCCAACTCACCCAGAATTGCTGGCCTTGTGTCAAAGTTTAAAATCCGTATTTCTGTACAATGGCACATCATAATTTATAGTTTTATGGCATATTATGATGTGTAAAAGCGTTTCATAATGAAGATTGAACTTATTTATTATATTCCATAATACTGCATAAAGTATTTTTCCGGCATGGACAAACTTTTCGAGGCGCGGGCCGCATAAGTACAAAAGGCTCATACTTGCAGACAGCAATATATAATATTCGAGATAATTTTCCATTCAGCGTGCCATTCAGAAAATCCCGT
>NW_021828207.1:7500-8995 GCF_006345805.1 Octopus sinensis
GACCACATAATGCGCACATTATATATATATTCTCTTTTTTTTTTCCTAATGCCTTAGAACCCCCTTGGAGTCAATATTCTGTCCAGCAGACCAAAAAAATTCTTTCCTTCTTCTTCCCTCTCCCTTCCCCTCTTTCTCTTTAGCACTCACCCCAGATACAAACACACACACACACACCACACATGTTCTCTCTCTCACTTTCTCCTCATCCATCATCCTCTTGTACTGTCTTATATTCCTCCCCACCACTACGAAACTATAAAATGATCAAAATTCCCCACACAGGAACTTAGTTTGATTTGAAAACCCCACTAGAATGGGAGAAAGCGCTAATGATCTAAGTGATATGATATATATATATAAAATTTAATATATAAATAAATATCTGTAAATATAAGCCATCCGATCTTCTGAGTACTTTTTCTTCTAATATACATATATATAATTATATATATATATATATATATATATAAATACAGATATATACACTGTGTATATATACATTATATATACATATTTATATATAGAACACACACACATATATAAATTAACCCAATAAATATCTGATTCATAATATTTGTTCTCATGATTGTGTGGTGGTTGTGGCGATGATAATTCTCTCTATGAATGCAGACAGACGTAGAGAGAGAGCGAGGATGTGGAAGAAATAGTGACAGCGCTGGCGATGCGGCGGGGGAAAGATAGTAGACGCTGTCAAACGACGTTATAGAGAAAAAGTGAAAGGAAGGGAGGAAAGAGAGAGACGGCCACGAATGACCCGTCGTTTTTTGTCTGTTTTTCTAATTGTTGTTTCTCCTGTCCGCCTTTGTATTGTCTATGTGTCCGAATGTTTTATTGTTTCTATTGCATTTTTGTCCCATTTTATATCCTTCAAATGGATGTTAAACATCCAAGTCCGCTGGTTCAAGACCAGCAAAGAATGTATTTAAAAAATTTATTTATTCAATATTAGTACAATATTGGTACAATATTGGTACAATATTGGTACAATATTGGTACAATAAATAAATAAATTATAAAGAAAGGACAAAATATAAGCGTAGACGTTACTTTAATTCAAAGCTGGTACAAATCCAGTAAAGACTCTAAAAGTTGTTTCCAAGCCTAATTAATACAAAACAAAATGAAATATAATCCTTTTGAAATCACAAATTCGGCTTTTCCTCAAGAATCATTTTTGGAATGAATGGGTTCAACCAACGAAAATATAAAGACCTTAACAATAGCCCAGAAAGGAGCAAACAATTAAATTATGACAGAAAGAAATTAACCGAACGCCAGACTGATCAAAAACGGAAAAATATATAAATCCACTTCGGCGTTAAGTCAAGTAACAATTCACAATATATGAATACTTGTTAACGACATTTGCAATTACCGTCTATACAAAACAAAAAGGAAAAAGACAACCCGCCTACAGGTAAGTAAATGAAAAAAAATAACATAGGCGCAGGAGGGGCTGTGTGGTAAGTAG
>NW_021828208.1:0-9188 GCF_006345805.1 Octopus sinensis
GAGACCTAATGCTCAAATGGACTCAGTTGCTTTGCCTCCGTGAGGCCCAATGCTTGAAAGGTACTTGGCCACTTTGCCTCTGTGAGGCCCAATGCTCAAAAGGAACTCAGTCACTTTTGCCTCCATGAGGCTAACACATGTCCTCGGCTGTCACTGCCTATGTTTCGTAGCCATGTAGCATAACTGTTTGCACACAGGCATCATACAATTTGCCTTTCACTCTGAAAGAGAGGCCCCTTGTTGCCAGCTGAGGTAGGAGCTCTCTGAACTTTGCCCAGCCTAATCTTATTCTCACAGCTATGCTCTCAGAGCACCCCACTCCACTACTAATTTGGTTGCTTAGATAACAAAAGCTACCTCAAGCTTGCCCCTATGCAGTTGATGAAGTCTACTTTCTGCACATTTTCAGCATTTATTGTACCTGTGCATCATCCATATACATATATAACCTTCCTCTGATATTGCTTCATCTTTTATGTGTCCAAAGCCTACACCGGGTGCATCTTACCTATGCCGTTTCTACAGATTGAGCAGGGTCATCTACCTGAAGTGATTTGTGATTTGTCTGCATTCCTACTTACTAAGACTTTGGCATTTGCTAGGTTAACTGTAAAGCCCTTCAATTCTAGACCTTGCTTCCATACCTGGGACTTCTTCTCTAGTTCTGGTAGTGGTTCAACTATAATAGCAAGGTCATCAACATAGAGGAACTCCCAGGGGCAGCCTGTCTTGAATAACTCTGTTATTGCCTGGAGGACAATGATGAACAAAAGGGGGCTGAGCACTGATCCTTGGTGAACCCCTACTTGTACCCTGAGTTCTTCATTGTACTCATTGCCAACCCTCACCCTACTGGTAGCATTCCTGTACATGGCTTGTACAGCTCTCACTAACCACTCGTCTATCCCTAGTTTCCACACTGACCACCAGACAAGGGATTGGGGGACCCTGTCAAAGGATTTCTCCAAGTCAACAGTGGTTTATCTTTGGCTAGGTATTTCTCCTGCAGTTGCCTTACCAGAAATATAACATCAGTGGTGTTTCTGCCTGGCACAAAACCAAACTGCATCACATCTATACTATCTTTCTACCTAATTAGTTGGGCTATGACTCTCTCCATAACTTTCATCACCTGATCCAACAATTTGATACCTCTATAATTATTTCTATCTATGGCATCACCTTTACCTTTGTAGCAGCTGAATATGGTGCTGCTACACCAGTCATTGGGTATGACTCCTTCATGGACCACCTGATTTACAGTACAGGTAACTAGATCATAACCCACACCGCCAAATATTTTAAGCATCTCAGTGGTGATTCTTGATGGACCAGGGACTTTTCCTGTCTTCATATCCTTAATTGCTTTATCTACCAAAGAATTGTCAATTCGAGTAGCTGGTCCCTCAATTGGGACAACATTTGGCAAACTGTCCACCTCTCAATCACTCTCCACATTCAGCAGTCTTTCATAATAGCATTTCCAGGCCTCTTTCTTTGCAGAATCATTTAATGCAAGTGCACCATCATCCATGCGGACACATTTCTCTCCTATGGCATCACGATTTTCTCTCACACAGTCTTGCAATCTGAAACACTTCAGTTCTTTGGTCCGCATGTCGCTGAACATAGGCAAACTTCTTTTCTGCTTCTCCTTTGGCTAGATATACCTGTCTCCTAGCTATCTGATACAGTTCCATGCTATACTCAATTTTCCAGTCCTTCCTGGTCCATTTCTTTGCTCTAATGGCCCTGTCTACTGCTTTGTTCTATTACCATGTTACCCTAGGTCTGGTTAGGACTGCACACCACCCACAGATTTGGTTTGTGGTACTCAGCAAGCTGTCCTGCAGAGATACCCAGTTGCCCTCTGTGTCACAAGTTTGTCACTCCTCCTCCCTCTCATCATGAGTAGAAATAGTGAAAGCTGACCTCAGGAGACAAAGCCTCATAAAGATGAGAAAAGAACTAAACTAATGATAAGATGCTGTGTTGGAGATCCTTCAAACCTATGTAGATATAATAGAACAGATGGTAAAATAGATGTGATGGCACCAACATCATTTCTTTATATTTGAACTTAATTATGGAAGACAAAGTAACAGTCAAAAATAAAGAGAGCAATAAAAATGAAGTGACAATAAGATAAATACTGTTGACAAATAATTTTTTCAAATAATAAAAAATAACATGAATAAAGAATTGTTATTATTGTACTTACCAAAATCATTGAAGTCAGAAGAAAGAGCTTCAACAGCTTTAAGAAACCCAGTAGCTAAAGTTACACATGAAGGTCTGAAATAAAACAGAACAAGCTATCAAAATAATATTTAACTAGTGGAACCAGTGGAATTTCCACAACCCTTTTCAGTGTCAAACCACTACCAAGGTTCAGTTCAAGTTATTTACCAATTGAGATTTCAATTTCATTTCCTCATTCACAATATTATCATTTATGCAAACTTTTGCCCTTTCCTTTCTTTTGGTATCAGTTGTTTCTTAAATGAAATACTTAGTCTTGATGTGAAGATAGAAACATTACAGTGGCCAAGGCTTAGGCAGAAGAGATGTCATTAAAGAAAATGCTAATTCTGTCAGAAGGAATGACTTTTCTCAATTTCAAAAAGCATTCATATTTTTAGTATGATGCGAAATGTATGCAGAAAATCAGTAATGATTATAGAGAATAAAAAATTAGTATTCTCACTGAGTAATACTGACTGTTAATCAACAGGAAAGGCTGAGTACAAGTAAACTGAAAAAGTGGTAGGCTAATGTAAGCATAAAAGACAATTGTATTTACATTCACAGTTTTGTTGTCCTAAATCAGTAATTATAATACCTATCCTTGTGATGTGCAGAAAATTGTGCCCATCCTTAAATAATACCATATATAAAATGCCATCTGCAAGTGATAGCATAGCATTATTTTAATTACAGTAATGGATTGGACAGGTTGCCACAGTTGGTATTAGTATGTATTCAGATGTACTGCATACTTAGGTCAGAAGACATCATCTCACTTACATTTCAGTTTCACAACTTCAAGTGTTTGATTGCTCATCAGCCTCTTTACAGAATGAGAAGCAGAGTCATAGAAGCATGAATGATAAGGGGAGAGACAGGAGTACACAGTATTCTGACTGAGACGACAAGGTTATGACAGAAGGCAATATGATAGGATGAGAGGCTATAAATAAGTCAATGATGTACACTTGGCAGTTTGTGGATGTGTGTGTATGTGTGTGTGTCTTAAGATGGCTCCAGAACCTGGCACATGTATTCCTCTCTGTGTCCATGAAAAGATCTTCAAACACCTCCTTGATCTTGGCCACCAGCTCAGCCTTAGTGTTGCATGCAGAGTGGTTGATGTCTTTCTTAATTGTGCCTCACACATAGTAATCCATGGGATTACAATTGGGAGAATAAGAAGGCTAGAAACTGGGACAGGTGAAGTCGTAGAAATTCTTTGACAACCACTTATGACTCTTTTGGAGGTATGACAAGGAAATGAATCCTGCTACTGCACATATGGCCTTCCAGCAACAACCCTCTCCAGCTAGGGATTGACTACAGTTTCCAGCAGTTTCACAAAGTCATCTGAACTGAGCCTAAGGCTCTGTTCAAAGATGTGGGGATGATTCTTGGTTGTGTCCCTTCCTATTAGCCACAGCTTTGTAGTCTCCATTGTAGCTGTCCATGTCATGTCTTACAGCCTTTACAGTGTTTGCAGAGCATTGAGCAGCAATTATGATGTTGGCACTTTGAAACCTGGCATGAATCATCATTATACAGGTAACTCTCTTCCAATATTCAGATGGCTTCCTGTCCTCCATGTCAGCTAACTTTTTCTTGACTCTAATCTCTGTGCTCTCCAATGCCATTAACTGTTCATTGATATATCAAGTTGTTCTTGAAAAAAGGAGTCATAAAAATCATCAAATTTAGTTTGAACATGCTGCACATATTTCAATTGTAAACTGTTCAGAGAAGAAATACTCCCTAAAACTTACCTTGTATCTTTGGCAAGAAACACAGAACCCTTCACATTCATATCAATATCTTCAGACTTAATAATTTTCATCATTACAGAATCTATTTTAGAATCTCTGAAAATAAATTAATGAATAATCAGATTCAGGATAATAATACATCAATAGGAATATATTTGAAGTCAAAAGGCAATGGTGTAAAAACCGTCTTTCAAGCAGATGGCCCCAACAAAAAATATAAATCAAACTAAGGAGATGAATACAATGAATTATTACACAATTACAATATGGCTAATGAAAAAATTAAAACAGAAAAACTGAACTTACGAAACATTTGCCAATTCAATTGCATATTTTTCCCAACTTGCTGCTAACATATCTCCCATAGGATCCACAATTTTAATGCCATTGTCTTCAACAGGGTTATGTGAAGCAGTTATCATTGCTCCAATTGTTGCTGGAATACAAGGCAACATATAGAATGCAGATATCGTTTTATAAAATGTGAGAATTGATGAGACTTCTATGCATGATATTATTTTAGACAGCAGTAATGAAATTACATGCAGATAAAAGATTAGAAAGCTGTGATGTTTTAAGAGAAAAAAAACATATTCCTTTAATTAACTAAAGATAAATGTAGAAGCATTGATGGACAATGTAACAATAATTGCTGGAAAACGACTAAATAGATTAAGTAATTATTAATTTTATCATTTCTCTAAGAGAGGAGGTGAAATCAAATGAATTGACCCTAGTACATGTTTTGCTTATTTTATCAACAGCAAAAAGATAAATACCTAAGTTAATAGGATTTTAACTTAAAACTCAGAGAGATGAAACTAAATATTGTAATGATAGTACTTCACTGTCTTTGCCAGACACAGCCCTTGATTAAATAAACCATTAATAAATATATTTAAAAAGTAACACAATACAAACAAATATATGAAAAAATCCTTGGTTAAATTATTCAAATTATCTAATTAATGAGAGATATTCTATGTGTGCTGGTTCTTGAAATGTTGCAGGAAACTTAACCATTTATGTTGTCAAGCATCTTCATAGAGTATGACAGTAACCATGTAAAAGTTAATGAGCACGGATATACATGTCTTGCAAGTCATCTGCATACATACCTAAACAATAAGCATTGAACCAATCATATCTATTTGTCATTTAGATAACTGAGCATAAAAAATAAAGAGCAATATTTGGACCTAAATACTGCTCTAGTTTTTAGGGAGATCAAGGTTTAGAAAAGACTAAACGCAGTAATCCTTACCTTTTGTGCACTTAGATCTTAACACAGCAAGGATACCCATTCGAAACATGACATGAGTCAAGTCAGTGGCTCTAAAAAATAAAAAAATATAGACATAGCAAATCTTTTTATCTTTCTCAACATATATAAAGTGACAAGAAGGCAGAACCATTAATGCATCAGAGAAAATGCTTAAACAGCATTTCTTCTGGTTTGTTACATTTTCAATTCAAATTCCACCAAGGTTGACTGTCCCTTTCATCTTTTCAGTACCAGTTGAGCATTTTGGTCAATGTAATCAACCAAACATGTTCCACTAAAATTGCTGATTTTGTGCCAACATTTGAAATGATTATTATTGACAGACTTTTTAGACAAAACAAACAAAATGCCTTGTGGTATTTGTTCCAGTTGTTCAGATTCTGAGAATCCTACCAAAGTCAACTTACTTCTCATCTTTTCACAGACCTTGGGTCTAGGGAAGAAAGGGTGATGAAATGGCAGAATAGTTGGAATATATGAAAAAATGCCTTGCAGTATTTGCTTGGCTCTTTATGTTCACAGTTCAAATGCTACTGAGATTAACTTTGCCTTTCATCCTTCCAAGGTTGATAAAATAAGTCATCAAGGAAATGACTAGTGACCGAGACCTTTGGAAATATGCCGTGCGTGAGAAGACCCGGCAAGCCAAATGAAACCATAATCTCATGGCCTATGCCAGCCCACTTATGTGTAACCTTTTCCTTCTTTCGACACTAAAACTCTGCTTGCAAAGACCTGTTGAGGCAAGTGAAATCAAATCAATCAAAATCAAAATCAAATTCGATGACTGGCGTCCGTGCTGGCAGGGTGCAAAGAGCACCATCCGAACATGATCGTTGCCAGAGCAGCCAACTGGCTTCCATGCCAGTGGCATGTAAAAGGGCACCATTCAAGCGTGGTCGTTACCAAAGTCACCTTACTGGCACCTGTGCTGGTGGCATGTGTAAAAGGATTTGAGCAAGGTCGTTGCCAGTACCGCCTGACTGGCCCCCGTGCCGGTGGCACGTAAAAAGCACCCACTACACTCTCAGAGTGTTTGGCATTAGGAAGGGCATCCAGCTGTAGAAACTCTGCCAAATCAAGATTGGAGCCTGGTGCAACCATCTGGTTCGCCAGCCCTCAGTCAAAAGCATCCAACCCATGCTAGCATGGAAAGCAGACGCTAAACGATGATGATGATGAACATAGTTGTACAAAATTTAGATCTATACTTACATATAAGAGACCAAAGTGTATGTACACTGGACTCTATTGTTCTTTGTATTCCTTCATTATTTCCTTCTTTCTTTCAGCCCTTTCACACTTTGTTCATTCTACTCTTCATTCCTTCGTTCGGCCTCTCTCACATTTCCTGGCCTTCTCTTCATGCTCACTTTCCCTCTTTCACTTCACTGTGTCTCTTTCGTTTTTCTCTCACCCCTCCTTAATTCTTCTATCTCTCTGCCTCTACCTCTCTCTCTTCTCTACCCACATGACCGGTGTTCGGCCAGGCCTGACCTTTCTTTCTTGGGTGGACTACTGTCCGTGCAACATCTGTATTTCTTCCTGTGTTTAATAAATCGTATGTCCCTGCCGTAAGGCTTTACTTCCACACACACAAGCTTAATTTAATTCATCCTTAGTCAAAAGACACCTGTTGTTATGTCCTGTTATTTGTATTTGTATAACATTTCTGTTTTTTTCATTCTTGTTCCGTATACATTCGCTGCTTTCTTCCAAGGAATGTAATGCTCTTAGCTTATTTTTCCTTGGGGCTGGCCATATTGGAGCAATCTCAAGTATAACCAGCTGAAATTGCAAAGATAACCTGGAACTCGACTAAAGATAGAAAACTCCAAATGATCTGTTCTTGTTTTCCTTGTATCGTCTGTCTGGATATTTTGTTTTCCCTATTTTTGTTTCACCTAACTGTCTGGATATTTTGCGATTTTGTCCCATTTTTGTATTTTATATATATATATATATATATATATATATATATATATATACACAGCAATATCAAAGGAAAATTAACCGAGAAGATAGCTTTCATGTGCAGCAATAGGAGCAATAGACACCATTGATACTCAGAAAACAGATTCCATTACACTCCAGGGGGGAAAACTAGAAGTAGTTGATAGTTTCCGCTACCTAAGTGACCAAGTTAGCAGTGGGGATGGATGCTCAGAGAGTGTTACCACTAGAATAAGAATAGCCTGGGCAAAGTTTAGAAACTTTCTTCTCCTACTGGTGACAAAGGGTCTCTCGCTCAGAGTGAAAGGTAGATTGTACAATGCATGTGTGTGAACTGCCATGCTTCACGGCAGTGAAACATGGGCTGTGACTGCGGAGGACATGCGTAGGCTCAAAAGAAATGAAGCTAGCATGAACCGCTGGATGTGTAATGTCATTGTCCATGCACGACAGAGTGTAAGCACCCTGAGAGAAACGTTGGGCATAAGAAGCATCAGATGCAGCGTGCAGGAGAGACGATTGCGTTGGTATGGTCATGTACTATGGATGGATGAGGAGAGATGTGTGAAGAAGTGCCACTCCCAAAATGTTGAAGGAATCCGGGGTAGAGGTAGACATGGGACGAGGTGGTCAAGCATGACCTGTGCACATTGAGCCTCACAGAGGCTATGACAAAAGACCGAGGCCTCTGGAGATATGCTGTGACTTCGAAGACCCGACAAATGAAGTGAGTTCATGGCTTGCAGGACGGCCTGCTGCACTTGAGGAGACCTATTGTGTCAAGTTCATCAACATCAAAATAAAAATCGTATGGATTTTATAGTTGTGATACCCGTGCCGGTGGCATGTAGGGCCTCACAGAGGAAATGACGAAGACCGAGCCCCTGAGATATGCTGTGACTGTGAAGACCCAACAAATAACGTGAGTTCATGGCTTGCAGGACGACCTGCTGTGCTAACCTTGGATTGTAGAGTGACCCACTGTTCTTGAGGAGACCTATTGAGTCAAGTACATCAACACCAACATCAAAATAAAAATCAAATGGAAATTGTAGTTAAGACACCCGTGCCGGTGACACGTAAAAAGCACTGTCCGAACGTGGCAGATGCCAGTGCTGCCTGACTGGCGTCCGTGTCAGTGACACATAAAAGCACAAACTGATCGTGGCTGCTTGCCAGCCTCCTCTGGCCCCTGTGCCGGTGGCACATAAAAAACACCCACTATACTCACAGAGTGGTTTGCATTAGGAAGGGCATCCAGCTGTAGAAACTCTGTCAAATCAGACTGGAGCCTGGTGCAGCCTCTATGGTTTACCAGACCCTGATCAAACCGTCCAACCCATGCTAGCATGGAAAACAGACGTTAAATGAAGAAAAAAAATATCTCCTTTGCTCACGTGGCTCCCACATGACCATTGACCATTTTTCATTCTTCTCCTAACTTGTGTTTCATTGTCTGTTCCTGTTGCAGCTGGACAAGGAAGACGTATTCTTGCCTGTCTCCTGTCCAAGCTTGTTTCTTCACGTTCGCCATCACAACCTCAATTAGGCTTAGCAGCCCTTCTTGTTTGCTATCACAGTCCTGTTTTTGTCCCCAATTTTAACCCTCCACAAAAATCCAAATTTTATTTAATTTGCTTTGCAGGAGCAACTGTTTTATCAAAGGCATATCTTTTTGGGAATTGCTTGAAATACGGATTAGAAAAACAACTGACAACTGAAGGGTCATTCTTTGTGTTGTTTTTCTTGTTTTCCATTTGTTTCTTTCTTTGTTCGCAAAAAAAAAAATGTTGTCGTACTTCGTATTTTTTGTTGTTTATGTTTTGTGATGTCCTGTGCCCACATCTACATATATATCTTAATATATAAAATCCATTCTGTCTCTCTGTACACTTATAACTCGAGTATTGTTCATCCAATCATGCTGAAATTTTAAA
>NW_021828209.1:0-2500 GCF_006345805.1 Octopus sinensis
GTGTGTGTTTGTGAGTGCGTGTGTGTGTGTGCGTGCGTGTGAGTGTGTGTGTGTGTGTGTGTGTGTGTGTGTGTGCAATGGAATTGAGATGGTGAACATTCAACGCTGAAAATCAAACAGCTTTTCAACTCTGTGTGAATATATGTATGTGTGCGCGTGTACAAGGGAAGTATGTGAACTTCTGTATGTGTGAACCAGCGTTCTTTCAGTAATCAACGATGTTCACTGTCACATCTCAAAAGACAACCACTCGATAACATTGACAAGTATATTGATTTAATTTACCATCCATATTTATAGATAAAACACTATAGTTAGTCGTCATTTTTGACGGCACGGGGCCAGCTAGTCTATATAATAATCTGCTTGTTCGTTCGTAGGGGGTATGAGTAAATAAACGAAGAGCGAAAGAAGTAGAGAAAGATGATTAATATTAACCCTTTTGTTACTGTATTTATTTTGAGAAGCTCTGTGTTTCTTTCAATTATTTTAAATATAACGAAGAATTTAGTAAAATAACTTAGTTATCATTAAGCTTGTGTTAGGAACATAAATTGTGACTAAGATTTGGTGGTAGATTTTAATGCAAAACTCATGAAAACAAAACATTTGTACTACAGAGCCAGAGCCGGTTTCAGCCGGGTTGGTAACAAAAGGGTTAATGCACTTAAGGCAAGTGGTCACGTGGTCAGCTGAAGGTAGAGGCGAAGAACGAGAGAAAAAGAGGGAGAGAGAAGTGTTAACGGGAAGGAATACTTATTACGTAGTTAGAAGTTAGCTGAAATGAAAGGTAGATAGAAAGGTGGACAGGGGAGGCAGTTATATTGAGAGAGAGAGAGAGAGAGAGAGAGGGGGAGGGAGAAAGCGGAAAAGAGAAAGAGTAAGAGGTAGATAGCGGGTGGTGGTGGCGTGTTGATATTGAAGAGTATGTTTTTTTATTGAACTAATTTTTTATAGCCACCGCATACGCATAAGTGCAAATATGTATCGTCTGCTCACTTAAAAAAAAAAAATTATATTTGTTTAAAAGGGTTAATTTAGCCTCAACTCTGGATTCACAAGAAACACTGTTTCGAGCAAGCTGCTCGAAAATGGATGCACAGATATTGAGCACCGATCAGAGAGGAACAGTGAGAAGACAATAAACAGAAAACAGACAACATCGACATAGACGTGAGGAAATGAATGTTGACAAACGTCAAGAATATTTAAAGAAAGCTAAATTATGAGTGCTATAAAAATGCAAATCATCTTTTCTTTCTTAAATAGGTCCTCTTAATATTTTCCGCTACCTGGAATGTCCACAGGTCCTACTAGTAATAACTTAATACTCTTTACTCTTTTTTACTCTTTTACTTGTTTCAGTCATTTGACAGCGGCTATGCTGGAGCACCGCCTTTTACTCGAGCAAATCGATCCCAGGACTTATTCTTTGTAAGCCTAGTACTTATTCTATCGGTCTCTTTTGCAGAACCGCTAAGTTATGGGGGCGTAAACACACTAGCATAGGTTGTCAAGCGATGTTGGGGGGGGGGGACAAACACAGACACACACACACAAATATATATACATATATACGACGGGCTTCTTTTCATTTTCCGTCTACCAAATCCACTCACAAGGCTTTGGTCGACCCGAGGCTATAGTAGAAGACACTTGCTCAAGGTGCTACGCCGTGGGACTGAACCAGGAAACAAGTGGTTGGTAAGCAAGCTACTTACCCTAGCCACTCCTGTGCCTAATATAGATAAAATATGATATATTTTAGTGAGTGACATATGGTTAACCCAGTATATACCCGACGGGATTTTGCACCGTTTCCTCCAATCAAATTCACTCGCAAAACATTAAGCAGCCCCGGATTGTAGTGGAAGATACTTGCCCAGGGTACTCTGTAGTGGGCCTGAACCTGAAGTCACGGTATGATGTAGGTAACTGCTTAACCACAGAGCCATGCGTGGGCATGTGTGAGTAAGACATTTACAGGAAGACTGGTAGTTGCCCAGCATAAAATTTTTTTCTTCCCACTCCACCGGCGTTTATTCAAGGGAAAAGGTAATCGACTTGGACATGGGCCGATACAGTTTTGGTACCAGAGACAAAACTGGTATTGCTGCCAGAAAGCAAAGAATCAGAGCAGATATTGCAAAGCATCTCAACCACCATCCAATAGTTTTGGCCAAATAACTGTTCTTGGTAAGTACCTTTTTCTCGATTCCAAAAGGATGAAAGGTACAGATGAGCTCAGCGGGATTCGAACTCAGAGCAAAAACATATTCTGAGGAATTCTATTTAAAGCTTCAATAAGTCTGCCAGTCCATCCACCTAGGGATCAACCAGAAATTATCTCTTAGAATATCTCTGGCATAACAGGCCTGTAAGCACGAGACAAACTTCAAATTTTAACTTCAAGGAATTGCCTATTTTCTTCTTCCGCTTTTACACAAAATTGTTTGAAATAGTAGAGGTTCTTCTTTTTATAGGCACAGGAGTGGCTATA
>NW_021828209.1:7500-9038 GCF_006345805.1 Octopus sinensis
AGATAGAGGAAATAAGAGGAGAGGGAGAGAGACAGGCGCTAGAATGGACGAGAGAGAGAGAGAGAGAGAGAGAGAGAGAGAAAGAAGAAAGAGAAAGAAAGAAAGAAAGAGAGAAAGAAAGAGAGAAAGAGAAAGAGAGAGAGAGTGCAGATAAAATGGGGTAGATTTTGGTGTACGAAGACAGAACAGATGATCGACCATGGGTGGTGGTGTTGAAATCAGTGGTATCATCTCGTGAAAGAGATTTAGATAGGTATCTAAGAATGTACTTTCGTTCATGTAAACCAAGTGCAAAGGACTCTGAATTGGCATTTACATTCACCTAGCCTAAAGCATCTCTTAAGAACTAGCCTTTCCTCCGTTAAACACAGTTTGCACTTCTTGCTGTAAAATAGTCAAATACATTTAACTTTTATATGCACGATTATTGGATTGAAAAGACGTTAACAGAATTCCTCATTATGGAGATGGCAAGTGATTGTCAGTGGAGGCGCGGTCGGAGGATCGCGGTTTCGATTCCCAGAGCGGGCGTTGTGTGCGTTTATTGAGAGAAAACACCTAAGAGCTCCATGAAGCTCCGACGGGGGGTGGTGGCAACCCCTGTTGTGCTCTTTCGCCCCAACTTTCTCTCACTCTCTCTTCCTGTTTCTTGAGTGACGCTGCGATGGACTGGCGTCCCGCTCAGCTGGAAGGAACACATACGCCACAGAAACCGGGAAACCGGGCCCATGAGCCTGGCTAGGCTTGAAAAGGGTGACGAAGTGATTGTCAATCAGATAATGTTAAACGCCGTCGATTTGACAGTAAGTACTAATTATGTAATTCACATTGGATGGAAGCACTCCGTCGGTTACGACGACGAGGGTTCCGGTTGATCCGAATCAACGGAACAGCCTGCTCGTGAAATTAACGTGTAAGTGGCTGAGCACTCCACAGCACCGTACCCTTAACTTACTTAACTTAGTTCTCGGGGATATTCAGCGTGACACAGAGAGTGACAAGGCTGGCCCTTTGAAATACAGGTACAACAGAAACAGGAAGTAAGAGTGAGAGAAAGTTGTGGTGAAAGAGTACAGCAGGGATCACCACCATCCCCTGCCGGAGCCTCGTGGAGCTTTAGGTGTTTTCGCTCAATAAACACTCACAACGCCCGGTCTGGGAATCGAAACCGCGATCTTATGACCGCGAGTCCGCTGCCCTAACCACTGGGCCATTGCGCCTCTGTAATTCACATTACGTACCTAACAACCAACTTATTTTAATGAAACGTACGTATGACGGTGTAGCGAAATATCTCATGAACAATTTCTCATATTGAGTTTACTTCTCACGTATATTCTCTATAACTCTTAAACACAGGATTCATAACAAAGAATAAAAATACGAAATACGAACATGAATACTCATGGAAATTTAAATACTAGTTTCGGGTTTTAAATTGCACTGGACGAATACGCATTCGTAAGTACGTGCACACACACACACAAACACACACACACACACACACACACACACACACACACACACACCCAAACACA
>NW_021828210.1:0-9012 GCF_006345805.1 Octopus sinensis
CCATTTTTTGGAACTTACACGAGACAAAACCTGCCTCTCCATTCTCATCTTCCATTTCAAGTGGTACTTGAAAAAGTTTGTGAGCGATTGGTCAGAGAGGTGAGTGTTTGTCCCTAATCCTTTCGCTCGAGTCCACCACACACATTCTTTCACCATGGCCACCAGTACGGTGAAGACTGACTTGCCTTCCCGGTTGAGGGAAGATGGCTGAGCAATATTCATGATAAAACCCGGCCGACAGGCAGATTCGTCCCACACGTGACAGCAGCCGTTCGGCATAAGCCCACAGGTCTGAAAAGTTTGGACACTGCACGAGTGCGTGCAGAACGGCTTCGTCGCTCCCACTGCATCTCGGGCAAGTCGGTCTGGTGTGTCTCGAACCGTGCATGTAGAGCTTATCCCGAACTGTTAATGCTTCTCGATAGCCCTGCCAGGCCAGGGATCTTTGGTCCCGGCTAGAAAGTTGTCCTGAACAGGCGGGTCAGGTGTTCCTCGTCGACGCCTAGATTCTTCTCGAGAACGTCGTCGCACCTCCCCTCCACTAATCCTCTATAGAGCGCCTTTGTTGTAATGAAGTCGCACAAGTTTGGTCCCGGACGGCAGGGTTGCTTGAGAGCAACGCGACATTCGCGGTGCCATTCGCCTAGCCTCGGTCTCTGTTTGGTTCACGACTGTAGGTCGGCCAAGGAGACGAGCTGCGGGAAAGCGCGCCGCACAGACGGCGACCACACCTGTTCACCGTCGTCTATGAAGCACCGGAGATGTCGCAGTCTCAGCGCATGTCTGCGCATCATCAACCACAGCATGCCTAGCCCTCCATTTAGCGGGTGTTGACAGCAAATGGATAGATAGATAGATAGATAGATAGATAGATAGATAGATAGATAGATAGATAGATAGATAGATAGATAGATAGATAGAGAGATAGATAGATAGATAGATGTATTATTCATTGAAAGTAAAACACGTACACACACACACACACACACACATGAATACACCAACCAGTGCAGATAAACCCGAACGGATTGCTTGACTTAAAGAAAAGAGCCTTTTCACTTTGTTAGTGACTTGGTCTAAATTCTACAACGGTAAACACGTCAACAAAATCGACATATATACCTACATACATAGATTCATACACACACACACACACACACACACACACACAACACACACACACATACACACACACACAGCTTTTCTTTATGCAAGCTTCATTCAATACGATTATGTTCAAGTTTCACTATTTGTATCTTAAATTTTTCTCAGACTTCCTTATTAAATTTTTACAGTTGATTTGGAACAGGAGAGACTCGATTGCGAACACATTGATCAAAATATTGCCACGTGGCTATTGACAATAAGAATGATTATAATAATAATAATAGTAAACAAGAAAATTGCAACAAAGCTGCGTGATGCTGGTGTCAGATGAAGCATGCAGACCGTCGTATAAATTGTTTTAGTCTTCTCTTCCGTCTTATTTTGACATGCGCACTGCGTTCTCATTCTCCTTTTCTGTTTTACGAATCCACTGTGCACATGCACATTCCGTGTTCATACTTCTTTTTCCTATTCCTACTCAAAACTGTTTATAGATTACAACCATCTGACGTCCGTGAGGAAGGTTTCGCTCTCCGAGGATTGTAAAATAAAAATACGCGCAACGTGGCTGTGTAGTAAGAAGATTGCTTCCCAACCACATGGTTCTGCATTCAATTCCACTACATGGAACCATGGGGGAGAATCTTCTACTACCGCCACGAATCAACGCATCCACCAAAGCCTTGTGAGTGAATTTGGTAGGCGGAAACTGAAAGAAGCCCATCATATATACATTTGAACTCAGAACGTGAAGATGGGCGAGATGCTGCTAAGCATGAACCCGCTGTACAAACGATTCTGCGACCTCACCGCCTTGCAAACTCTAAAAAAAGTTGATTTCAAATTTTGGTACAAGACCAATAATTTCGGCGGCAGAGACAAGTCAATTAAATCGACGCTAGTACTGAACAGCTATTTATTTTATCGACCCCGAAAGGTTGAAAGATAAGATAAAGTCGACCTCCGTGGAATTTGAACTCAGAATGTAAAGACGGACGAAATGCTGTTAAGCATTTTACCCGGCGTGCAAACGATTCCGCCAGCTCACCGACTTGCAACCTCCAAATATTATAACATTTACCAGTGACTCTCATATGCTCTTTGAGGATCCATAAAAAATTTCTGGGAGTACACGTAAGCAAGATAATACATTGGGGAGCCACAGTAGCGTATTAAGACTCCATTAACAGATTTTGTAACAGAAGTTGTTATGTATTGCAAGAAACAGGTTTCTTTACCGTTTTATAAAATTCGACATGTTTCCAGCGGGAGAGTTCTGTTGCAAACTTGCACAAGTGAATGGGTGAAGAACGAAATAAGAATTTTGAAAGAAATATCTATAAAACTAGTTTTTAAACATCGAATGGCTACGGGGCTCCACCTGAATGGAATAGTAATCAAGCGGGGTCCATAGGCAAAAAATGGTCGAGAACCACAGCTCCAGACAAAACTTGAAAATGAGAAGTTTAGAAAAGTCAGATATGGATTTAGGAATTCTACTGTTCGAAACAAACTGCAAAAAAGCTAATAAGAAATTATGAAACAAATAAAATCAATGAAGCTTGAGCATATATGGTGATATTTAATGAAACGCGCATTTATATAGATAGATAGATAGATAGATAGATAGATAGATAGATAGATAGATAGATAGATAGATAGATAGATAGATAGATAGATAGATAGATAGATAGATAGATAGATAGATAGATAGATATGTAAATAAGATATATTGACATATAGATGTGTGTGCATATCTGTCTATATGTCTATCTATTACGGCTTTCTGCCGAGATGGTCGGTTAATTTCTTTGCTCGTCGACCGAATTCTGTTGTGTTTCTTATTTATCCAGTGTCTGGTGGTTTTCGTAGAGGATTTTTTCAAATCTGATTTTTCACAATAATGCTGGTACCACGTGTGCCCTATTATAATTATATATTAATTATACAATTTTGGATTTACCTTTTGTTTGTTGCTTGTTGGCCACCTGTATTATTGTTGTTATTAATTTTTCTGATGATAATAATTAATAGAAATATCTACATATTTTCGAATATTTATCCATTTAGTAATGCGTGTGTGTGTTTCCTACTTCCCTGTAGCTCAAATATACTGAGCACTTTGATGTGTCCTATGTATAGAGAAAACTTCATTACTTGAGAATATATTATATTCAGGGGACCACAGCTCTTGAATATCTTTCCTAAATGCCTGAGAGACGAGCATGTGTGGATATGGATTTCTTTAAAACTAAACTCGATCTTGTCACGGGTTCCAGATGAACTTACCTCTCGGCAGGAAACAGAGATGCGGGAAGCGGCGTCGAACTCCCTTGTTGACCAAGTGCCACGTATCAGAGGTGGTTTCACATACTAGTATAGCACAGTCAACGGTGGTGCCCCAGCATGGCCACAGCTTTCGGGCTGAACATTTTTAAGGACTTAAGGATTTTATATGTATATAATTACACACACACACATATTAATATATAATATATATATATATATATATATATATATATAATATATATATATATATATAATATATAGAGGTCATTATACACATACATGCCACACGCTAAGAGGGACATTAGTCATTTCTAACCAAAAATTTTACTAATCATACCAATGCAATTTTCCAAAGCGTGTGGCATGTATGTGTAATAATGCCCTCTATATATAAATTTATGTTCATAAGAAAGAATTATTTTCGAAATTTTCTCTTATGAGGTTTTTTCACGCTATCTACCTGATATTTCTTGTTAAGATTCCTTATTAAGAAGTTTTCCTTAATGTTTATATATATATATAGATATATATATATATATATATATATATATATATAATATATTATATATAATATATATATATATATATATATATATACATATACATATATATATATAAATATAATAATAATATAGGGAATAAATCCAAATTTACAGGAAAAAATCAGATTTAGGATTAAATCCAATTATATTAAAATATATGAAATATTATTAGAGACAAAAACCACTATTTTGCAAAACTAACAAGGAAACTTATCAATACATCAATTTTAATAAATAGTAAATAGTCAAAAAACCGCCACTACAATCGTTTCTTGTCTTGATCGACAATCTTCAGGTGGACTTCCAATCTAAAAATCAATATTTTAAAATATAAAAATAATAATTTTAAAATAATTAAAGTATGAATGAAAAAATATAAGTATAATCCATATATAACCTATATATAATCCATATATAATCAATATATAAACATATATAAACTAAAAAAACCTATCAACAATTAAATATAAACTATAAAATATAAATATAAATATAAAATATAAAATATAAAACAAAACAAAAAAATAATAATAATATAATAATAAACTATATATACACCCATACACATATACCTAATTATATATAACCATATCTAACTACATACACTAAATCACACACCTATATATATATCCCTATACATACACATAAAAACGTCTAGGCAACTATATAAATAAAATAGCTAAATACTTCAACACAATACTTATTCATACTCCCACACACACACACATACAACCCACATTCACGCTCTAGAAAACGGACATCACTCAAAACTATGAACGGAGAAATGGAATAAATGGAATTAAAAATTTATTCACTTGGTAAAAACGAACACTACTTAAAAATTATGAATGAAACAATGCAATAAAACAACAGACATCGCAAATAGACACAAATTACTACGAATTCCTAACAAACCTATCATGATAAACCAAAAACTCATAAAACATATAATGATAAAATCTCCCTTTACTAAACTCTATAACAAACCTATATAGCAATCCCCCTAACCTAAACATTCACACACAAATACACACACATAAACCACACACCCACGACATATACAAATACCCACACCACTTACACATACCAATACATACATATAAACCTCAACATATACTCCAAAAACCCACTCAACCCCACACAGACAATAACACAAAAATTATGAATGGATTCTTTATAAAAACTACCATGATAAGCTAAACTCACAAAACAGAAATGATAAAACCTCCTTTACTAAACACTATAACATACTTATATAGCAATCCCTTTAACCTATACATTCACACAAACAAAAATTCCATTTATTCCATTTCTCCATCATAATTTAGAGATGTTCGTTACCAGAGCGGTTATACTTTTTATACATATGTTAAGTTCCTTGGTAAAGTAATTTTTTTTGGTGTATATGTTGAGGCTTATATGTACTTGTGGGTGTTGTGAGTGGGGTGGGTGTTTGTATATTTGTATGGGTGTGTGGTTACGTGTGTGTTTTTTGTGTGTGAATGTATAGTTAAAGGGGATTGCTATATAAGTATGTTATAGTGTTTAGAAAGGAGTTTTATCATTTCTGTTTTGTGAGTTTTAGCTTATCATGGTAGTTTTAATAAAAGAATCCATTCATAATTTTTGTGTTTATTTTTGTCTGTGGTGGGTTGAGTGGGTTTTTGGAGTATATGTTGAGGTTTATATGTATGTATTGGTATGTTAAGTGGTGTGGGTATTTGTATATGTCGTGGGTGTGTGGTTTATGTGTGTGTATTTGTGTGTGAATGTTTAGGTTAGGGGGATTGCTATATAGTTTTGTTATAGAGTTTAGTAAAGGGAGATTTTATATCATTATATGTTTTTATGAGTTTTTGGTTTATCATGATAGGTTTGTTAAGGAATTCGTAGTAATTTGTGTCTATTTGCGATGTCTGTTTGTTTTATTGCATTGTTTCATTCATAATTTTTAAGTAGTGTTCGTTTTTACCAAGTGAATAATTTTTAATTCCATTTATATCCATTTCTATTCCATTTCTCCGTTCATATTTTGAGTGTGTCCGTTTTCTAGAGCGTGAATGTGGGTTGTATGTGTGTGTGTGGTGAGTATGAATAAGTATTGTGTTGAAGTATTTAGCTATTTTATTTATTTATAGTTGCCTAGACGTTTTTATGTGTATGTATAGGGATATATATAGGTGTGTGATTGTGTATGTAGTTAGATATCGTTATATAAATTAGGTATATGTGTATGGGTGTATATATAGTTTATTATTATATTATTATTATTTTTTTGTTTTGTTTTATATTTTATATCTTATTTTATATTTTATATTTTATAGTTTTTTATTTAATTGTTGATAGTTTTTTTTTTGTAGTTTATATATTGTATATATTGATTATATATGGATTATATATAGGTTTAATATGGATTATATACTTATTTTTTTTCATTCATACTTTAATTATTTTAAAATTATTATTTTTATATTTTAAATATTGATTTTTTAGATTGGAAGTCCACCTGAAGATTGTCGATCAAGACAAGAAACATTTGTAGTGGCGGTTTTTTTGACTATTTATTAAAATTCTATGTATTGATTAAGTCTTTCCTTGTTAGTTTTGCAAATAGTGGTTTTGTCTCTAATAATATTTTATATAAATATATATATATGTGTGTTGTGTGTGTATTATATATATATATGTAGTATATGTGAGAGCATATATATATACAGACACGCGCGCGCGCCACACACACACACCACACACATATATATATATATATATATATATATATATATATATATATATATATATAGATATAGATATTCACATATTCAACACACTCTCTGTTACCAACTTTTCCGTCTTCCTTCTCTGGATCTTTCCTTTTCCTATGTTTCTGACGAAGAGCTCCGCTCGAAACGTTGAGCCCTCCTTCTTCCCTTCCTTCCTGAGCGTCCAATAATACTATATTTGTTCCAGTTCCTCGCGTTGTTTGTGTTTTCTCTTTGCGTTTTCACACGTTTGGATTAACATAATATATATATATATATATTTTATATATATATATAGTGTGTGTGTGTGTGTGTGTGTGGGGTGTGTAGGTGTAATATATATATATATATATATATATATATATGAATGTATGTATATATTTATATATACATATATATATATATATATATATATATATATATATATATATACAGATATAGATATAACATGTATATATATATATGCACATAGACACACACACACACCCACACACACACACATACACACACACATTACATTGACATTGACACACATGCTCACACATAGAAATACGTATATACATAAGAGCAGATGTAGTTTCTCTAAAGTATAAATCAATACTCTGTTTTGCCTCATCCGGTTGGGCAGATGTTAGTGACAAATACTAACAGAACACTGGATACTGCGCTGTGTAGTTAACAAATAACGTAGAAGTAATTCTCTAATTTAGATGATATTCCTCCAGCTTTTGTAGTTCAGATGACATTCTTCCACCTTCTGTAAGAAAGTTAAATTGAGTTTAGCTGCCAGGGATCTTAGAAGACATAATATTTCTGACGCATCGTCTTGTCTTCATTATAAAATTGTGTACTGGTGTGTACGACGCATCTGTGTCTAGTTATTTCCTTTTCTGTCTATCTAATTGTGTCTCTCTATATATTCGTGTTTGTCTGTTTGTGACAATGTCTGTGTGTCTATTGGTGGGTGTAATATGGAGTGAAGAGATGCGCGCTACAATACTGCTAAATGTAAGATATGATTTGTAATATACATTGTATAGAAAGTTTGTGTGTTACGTAACAGAGTATGTTTGAATATGAATATCTTTATATATATATATATATATATATATATATATATTTGTGTGTGTGTGTGTGTGTCTGTATATGATTGATTGATTGATTCTAGTTTCAGCTCATGAGCTGTGGCCATGCTGGGGCACCACCATTACATATATATATATATATACACACACATACACATATATTTATACATGCACATATATATACACATATTTGCTTAAATTTATAAATATATGTATATATATACATATATATATACATACATACATGCTTGCCTGCATACATACATACACACACATATATTGTGCAAATGTATATTGTATAAAGAGAGTGGGAGAGAATGGGAGGTAAGAACAAAATCCTTTGCATATAAACAAAAGGTATATAAAATTATATATATATATATATGTGTGTGTGTCTGTGCGTGTGAATACACACACACAAAAATGCACACAGACTCGCACGCATTGATCTAAAACGCTACCGTATATATAGCTTATTTCACTATGACACAGCCTTTTCAATACAGTAATTACGTATGCACTGTTTCGTATATATATATAGATAGATAGATACATACATTACATATATATACATATATATATATATACCTATAATATATATATATATATATATAATATATATTATATATATATATATACATACTTGCATACATACATATATACATCATTAAATTATTCGACGTTTCAGTGCTTCCAATGTTATGCCAATCAGATCTGCCAGTTAACTGAAACTCAGTTTATATACATAGTATAACTATAATATCACCAGCCTCTACATACCAACCCAACACACTCGTCTCTACTCCTTTTGCCACTTATTCTGTGTTTCCTCTTATCATTACATCCTACCTTTTCGTTTGGAACTCTGTAGAATGTGGAACTCTCTAGAATTCCCTGTCTTGGCATAACTTTCTTTTGTTTTTTGTTTTTCTCTTTACAGACAACGACTTTTAAAGCAGCTTTCAAGATGAGCATCAATAACATTAATCTCACCCGTACAAAGTGGGGACTCACAAACCAACTGATGTCACGTGGAGCTGTCTATTGTGTCTTCAAATCAAAAAATAAAATTAAAATAAATACATAAAAATGAATAAAGAAAAATATAGAAAAGCATGACAAATGTAAAAATACACAATTCTTTTGTCTAGCTCCGTACCCAATCTGTTATTAATAATAACACTCTATCAGTTAGATCAAGTGGTAATCGATGATCGAAACTTTGCTTCT
>NW_021828211.1:5000-9037 GCF_006345805.1 Octopus sinensis
GATAACTTGGCCAGCCTCTACTCTCATCATTAATTCCAAATCGTCTCTGACAATCTGTCTGTTGTCAATCATTCTTCCAGCGCCAGTTCCATGCTATGACGTCAAGTTTTCTACACATCTTCCAGCTGGTGTGGGATCTTACTTAACATCGGATGTGTTGGACTTAGTCGTCAAAATTTAAATATCGGCTCTTACTTATTTGTCCTGCTTGCTTTATTTATTTCTGTTCCTTCCTTTCATTCACTCTTTCTTCTCCTCCCACCAGAAGACGGCTATTTCTTCTTTATACGTATATTACCCAAACATGGTGTGTATTCACTCGATTGTTATAGCACTCTTGAAGTAAACGCGTGGGCAGTTGTAGAATGGTCAGTTGATGTTTTCTATACGTCGAGTGTAGTGGGAGAGGGAGATATACACAGACAATGAATGTGTATACTAAACTATATCTTCCAATTGTCAACAGTCCGATTGATAGGTGGTCACGGATTAGTGTTATTTACTTCTTATAGCTCTTCTCTGGATGAAAGTAGTGATACTGTGGTTCAGGTAACCTGTATATATATCGGAAACAGACCTGCAAACATTGGTTTCATCTGACGCTGATCGGAATCTGTTATGGGATGATGGTGGCAGTTGTCATGGTGTTTTTCGTGGGTTCTTTGAAATAATCTGTTTCCAAACAGTTCCATTGTTAAATTCTGTTTTATTAACTACAGAAACATTTTGTACAGAATTAACGTGGAGAAGCAGTGCCTCGTTAGACATTATGTGTATTGTCTCTGTTCTTAGAAGAAAACTTAGATATCATGTTCCATTTCCCTCACTATACTACTTCACAAAACCAAATTCTTATGTCTGTGTCAAATCTCTTACTTACACACGCTTCAAAAGTGTAATATTTAACTATTACTAAATTTTTAATTCCTTACCTTCTTTTAAATTGACATTTAGAAAATATTTCAAATAGCTCTCTCTCACTTAAAACTTTTAATATTCATTAGAATTAAATTATAATGTTCTCTTATTGAAAACATATCTCAGTAAAACAGTTTGTTGTTGATGTATAGAGTTTATATATATTTATGTTGTGCATAAAACTTCCTTTTTCTTCCACCTACATATTCAATGATGCACACACACACACAAATCTCCAACTGTCAAATTTTACTTTGATATCACCTTTATCAATTCAACATTTTCACAATACTATAATGAACCTACAAGTAATGTTATCTGTGGATTGTGAGACCATTGGGCACTTCTGATGTTTTCTTTAATATGTGTGTGCGTGTATAACATTCATATGGTGAGACAGATATATGGTGAGTTTACGACTGTCAAATTACATGTAAATTAATATAATTTTTTAGACTATTAATTTCACCTTCAAAGATGTATATATGTGTATATAGATGTGTGTATATATACATATATATATGTATGTATATATAGATGTATATCTATATATGTGTACATGTATACTTATGTCTGTGTGTATATGTATATATGTTTTTTTTTTCTTTTCTAGTTTCAGTTCATGAGCAGCGGCCATGCTGGGGTACTGCCGTTTGCTTTGCTACACTTTCATTAAACCTCCTCTGATATGTGGCATTTGATGAATGAGGGAGTTTGATGTTGCTGCCCTCATCTACATTTCTTGTCAAGAGTTCATCCAGAACTCTTGACAGGTGTTTCAGGCTTAATGGGAAGATATTGAAATGTGGGCCTTTGAAGCCCAAGCTGTTGCAGTATCTAGTCCTATATCCTGATGGCAATGTTGGGATTTTTGGTACTATACTGTGGTTTAGGTAACCTGTATATATCGGAAACAGACCTGCAATCATTGATTTCTCCTGACCCTGATCGGAATCTGTTATGGGATGATGGTGGCAGTTGTCATGGTGTTTGTGTAACCGAGAGTGTCAAAGTCTGGTACAAGTTCTAGGATCCTTTGTTATAGGGAGAAATATCTTAACTTTTTCAATCTCTCCCAATAGCTGACATGTTGCATTGAGATGATCTTTTTTGTGTAGCTTCACTGAATTGTGGTAAAGAATTCTACAGGTTTGCTAAGGGTGGAGTGAAGACACTTTTGAATTGTTCATTCAGTGTTTCATTTACCCTCATTATGTTTCCCTTGTGGGAGCCATCTTTTTGGAAGAGTGGCCCTACCTTGCAACACACAGAGGCAATTGCTTTGGCATTGTTAATGAAGGCTTTAGGGTTTAATTTAATATTTTTTTAAAACCCAGGCTTCTTTGTCTTCTCTTTCTTTTTCATGGGAGCGTTTCAGATGTTTCCAGCAGGATTTTTCTTTCCAGTGCTGTTTCTAGGAGGGATTTTTCACTATCATTGAGTTGTCTGTTGAGGAGGATTGCAATCTTTGTATGCCGTTTCATGAGAACTTTTCTCTCCCTAAGAATTATGTTTTTATGTTCAGTGGCCTTTCTCTCTGGGAAAAAATTGTAGCATGTGGCTAGCATTATGGACGTAAATGTTTTCAATTTCATGTCGGTGTCAGGTGTAGAGAGACATTGAGACCAGTCCTGTTTGGTAATCTCTTTCTCTATTGATTTCTAGTCTGCTTTGTGGTAGTTCAATAGATTTTGGCTGCATGTTTGTGGATTCCTTTGGTCCATACATGGTCAGCTCTATTATGTTGTGATATGAGACTAGTGTCTGTGTCACTTTCACATCATGGATGAGATCCATATTGTTTAAAGCAGAGATTAAGTATATTGTTTGCCCTGGTTAGTTGGAGTATTACTTGTTCTATTTATAACTTGAAGGTGAGGTTGAGCAGGGATTCCACCTGACTTTGCTCATATTGCATCATTCCTGAGAAGAAAAGGCCTTCAAACCAGTTTGAAGTCTCCTATGTCAAATACACTGATGTGCTGTTCTTGTTTGGTTAAGACTTATTCTATTCTTGCAAGGCATATATATATATATATATATATATATATATATATATATAGATAGATAGATGGATAGTCAATAAAGCATATATCAGAAAAGAAGCTCACTCTAAAGAATAGGGCAGTAATTATTACAACAAAAATTAAAATTTTGGACAGAGTTATCAAAGGTTTCCTATCCACAAAGCCAAAGCCTTGTGCACAGCTCGTCAAACTTTATACAAAGAGGAAATATTTAAACTTTCTACGTCACAGATATGAGGAAATGCTCAGAAAATGAAATTTAAGTCTTAATATATAGACATTAATGAGGACGGGTTGTCTCCCCTGAACCAGAGGATAAAACAGTCATTATTGATCCGAAAATGCCTAACCAGCAAACAGGGAGATCCAATTTTCCAGTAGGTAGTGCTTGAAGTGGACACATTTGGAAAAAACCTCTTTATGAATATTCAACTTGCCAGGTTTAGTATAGTCCTTAAGAATTTTGGCTCTCTCCATGATGCAGATTTTGCAACAGCCACTCCATATATGGGCCTGGATGATCTATTATTTTCCAATTGATATCACATGGGGTCCCCTGATCTTTGAGGTGGCACACATGGTGGGCCAGGGATGTGACAAACCGTCTTTCTGGGACTCTGAAGGATGACTGGTGGTTGGGGAAGTGAAGTTTGAAAGATGTACTGGCTGATCCAATATATTTACAAACTTGGGATGTGACTATATTCACACTCCTTGTAAATCTCTGATAGGCTCCAGGCCTGGGATGCTGTTGGTAACACTGTTACTGATGCAGTCGATATGGTGCAATGATCTGGCAGTGTTATCGCCGTGGTTATCACTACTAGTCATATGGTTGGCAATGTAGCTGCCAGCTTTAGTGTGGGTGTGGCTGGTGGTATCATATGGTGTGGGGCTGCTCATCTTATCAGTGTTGATGATAATTGTTTGGTCATCATCTGTGGTGGTGGTACTGGGAACTCCAGATACCTCCTCTGTGTCGCTGGTCCTGGATTGGTCATCATCTGTGGTGGTGGTACTGGGAACGCTGGATACCTCCTCTGTGTTGCTGGTCCTGGATTGGTCGTCATCTCTTGGTGTGGTGAGTGTACT
>NW_021828212.1:0-8964 GCF_006345805.1 Octopus sinensis
CTTAAAAAGAGAAGAACATGGTCCCTTCCTTAACGAAGAGATCTTATCTTATCGCCCATCACTTGTTATGCGCTCACAATTAGTTTGATAGTTGAGCTCTGATTGGCTGTATGCAAATGAGCTCCTAACTGGGGTCCAAAACTCTTGTAGGAAAAAAATTTCGCATCCTGCTCAAAAGGTCCCTGAATAAGTGCTGTTTAAGAGTGTTGAACGAACCACCCATGTTTCCAAACGTGAATTATCCAAACCCCAAAGAATCCCTCTCAACACATGGCTATGATGCTCCCCCACTACTTCTGCTCGTGATCAGAGATGCACATATCGTCAGCCACTAAGGGACATGCTCAACTGGTTAAGGTCAAACAACTGACAAGCAAATCTGTGGTATTGAGCAGAATATTTGATGTAAAACCCATCTTTTATACCAAGACAAAACAATGTACATGATAACACTTCCAATCAGTTAAGATCAGAAGCCATGGGAGCCACTGCCTGGTACTGCACCAACAACGCGAGTACGAAGTACATGTAAAGTATTAGCAGACGCTCAGTGAAGGGAAGAAAGATGGTTTAACGTTTCGAGCAGACGTTCTTCTTCAGAAACAGAGGAAAGTCCAATAGAAAAGGAAGACGGAGGAAGAAATTCGCCAACGTAAATAATAACGTATATATATATATATAATATATATATATATATGTGTGTGTGTGTGTAGAGAGAGAGAGAGAGAGAGAGAAACAGAACAACAGCAACAAAAGACGGGATGGTTATGGTTGGAATGGCGTTGACGATAGCTCTTCTGGATCAGGATTGTCTCGGGGTTAAATAACCACGAGTGATGCGGAATATACGACTGAAATGTCTGTTTAATGAAAGAATTGTTTGGTAGAGAGAGGGGAGGGAATGAGTGGGGGTTGGGAAGAATTCTTTGGTAAAGACACAGAGAGAGGGGGTAGAATGAGGGGGAGAATACTTTGGTAAAGAGAGGTTGGAGTGAGAGTGGAGGTTCTGAGAGTGAAGGAATTGGCTATGATGTATCATCATCTGACAGAGGTTGTCGTTATTTCAGATGCGGTGGAGGGTGGAGGGTGATGTGGCGGCGGCGGCGGCCGTGTCGGTGGTGGAGATGCTGATGGTGGTGGTGGTGGTGGAATGGACTGGTTGTGACAGACATTTCACTTTACAGTTCAACAATTCTGATTCATTAAATCTCTTTGTCCGTCTCTCTGTCTGCCTGCCTGTCTGTCTGTCTGTCTGTATGTATGTTCCTCTCTCTCACACACAAACACACATTCTCTTCCTCTCGCCATCTCTCTCTCTCTCTCACACACACACATACACACACACACAAATATGTACGTATATATTTTTTTATTCTTTTACTTGTTTCAGTTATTTTGACTGCGGCCATGCTGGAGCACCACCTTTAGTCGAACAAACCGACCCCAGGATTTATTCTCTGTAAGCCTAGTACTTGTTTTATCGGTCTCTTTTGCCAAACCGCTAATTCACGGGAACCTAAACGCACCAGCTTCGGTTGTCAAGCGATAGTGAGGAGACAAACACAGGCATACAAACAAACATATGCATACACATATATATATATATATATATATATATATATATATATATACATGCACATACATATATATATATACGACGGGCTTCTTTCAGTTTCCGTCTACCAAATCCACTCACAAGGCTTTGGTCGGCCCGAGGCTATAGTAGAAGACACTTGGCCAAAGTGCCACGCAGGGGGGACTGAACCCGGAACCATCTGGTTGGGAAGCAAGCTACTTACCACACAGCCACTCCTTCGCCTATGGATTGAAACAAGTAACAGAAAAGAATATAACGAATGAAATTATATTAAAGGAATTTTATGGAACGAGGCGAAGAATACAAGAGAAGATGGAAGTACGAAAGCGATTCTGCGCTCCGTCGTGATGAGACGATGACAGCTTTGAAGACGAGTTAACAGGCAAAATGGCGCAGGGATGGAGCGAAAAGATGGAGAGGAGAGAGAGAGAGAGAGAGAGAGAGGATAACATGGCAGAACAGAGAGATTAAAGTTGGTTTAAATACGGTTGGGTTTTTCATTTTACTACTTCTTTTGTCTCTGTTTGATATGGAGTGATATGAAGGGAAGGAGTTGGGGTGGGGTGGGGTGGGGATAGGAAATGCTTTGCTTTTTATTTTGTTCACAACAAACGTGTCTCACTTGAAATTACATAAACTAAGTGTGTGTGTGTGTGTGTGCGTGCGTGTGAGTATTTATCTATTTACATACATGTGTGGGTGAGTGTTTATAAGTTTGTTATGCGTATGCGTGTGTGTGCGTATATATATATATATGTATATGTGTGTGTGTGTGTATATATATATATGTATATATGTGTATATATATATACACACACACACACACATATATATATATATATATGTATATATATGCATATGTATATATGCATATATTTTATTTATTTATTTGCATACATGTGTGGGTGGATGTTTTTTCTGTGTGTGTGTATATGCATTTATATTATATTTGTGTGTATATATGTGTGTGTACATATATATGCATTTATATTATATTTGTGTGCATATATATGTGTGTGTGTGTGTGCGCGTGCATTTTTATGTATATGTGTACATATGTGTAATATATATATATATATATATATATATATATTATGTACGTTTGTATGTATATGTTATTTTTCCCTTTTAATTTTGCACCCCATTCATTTTTTCCACCCAATCTCTTCCTGTCTTTATTCCGCCCCTCCCCTCCCCCACCCGGCCACCCGGCCACCCAGCCACCCGGCCCCGCGTCATCTTCCTTTCTAACTCCACAGACCCAGATGTATGTATTCCGGTGATAAAGAATGTATTATTGCCATGAAACGGAAGAACTGTGAATGGAACCAACTACCTCCACAGACATTATTGCGCGAACAGCCATCCGTGGCACCGCTCCGCACGGCACGGCCTTCGTGTGTACTCGAGCGTCACCCACTTACTTTGTCTTAACTATGGAACGACATCAGTGACATATAACCTGGGTAGAACGGAATCGAAAAACAATCAAAATCTAATTTTTCTCATACACCTCATCAAAACAAACAAACCAAGGTGTCAAGCGAGTGGATGCGAAGATGACAAACAGACAGACACAACACACACACACACACATACATACGTGTCTTGTGGTAAGAAGCGTGCTTCCCGACCACATGGTTCTGGGTTCAGTCCCGCTGCATGGTACCTCGGGCACGTGCTTTCTACTATAGCCTCGGACCGACCAAAGACATAAGGTCTAGGGTCGAGTTCTCCGACTAAAACCCGTCAATGCAGTGCTCCAGCATGGCCGCAGTCAAGCAACTGAAACAAGTAAAAAAAAACTATAAAAGAATATATAATAAACGGAAACGGAAAGAAGCCGGTCATATACGTCGTGTGTGTGTGTGTGTGTATGCATGCATGTATGTACGTATGTATGTATTTAGGTATTTGTGTGTCTATGTTTGTCCACGCCCCACATCGCTTGACAACCAATTTTGGTGTGTTTACATCCCTGTGACTTAGCGGTTCGGCAAAAGAGACCGATAGAACAAGTACTAGGCTAAAAAAGACATAAGATCTGGAGTCGAGTTCTCCGACTAAAACCCGTCAAGGCAGTGCTCCAGCATGGCCGCAGTCAAGCGATTGAAACAAGTAAAAAAAAAAACATAAAAGAACATATAATAAAATGTTCTTTCTTTGACTTGTTTCAGACATTTGACTGCGGCCGTACTGGAGCACCGCCTTAAAGGGCTTATAGTCGAAGAAATCGACCCCAGGACTTATTCTTTTGTAAGCCTAGTACTCATTCTATCGCTCACTTTTGCCGAATCGATAAATTACGGGGACGTAAGCACACCAACACCGGTCATCAAGCGGTGACGGGGGGACAAACACAGACACAATGACACACACACACAAATATATTATATATATATATATATATATACATACATATATATATATGTGACGGGCTTCTTTCAGTTTCCGTCTACCAAATCCACTCACAAGGTTTTTGTCGGTCCAAGGTTATAGTAAAAGACACTTGACCAAAGGTGCCACGCAGTGGGACTGAACCTGGGACCATGTGGTTGGGAAGCAAGCTTCTTACCACACAGCCATGCAGGGTTTTTAAACATAGAGGCTTTACTTCTACACACCAGATTAATTCAATTCGTCCTTAGTCAAAATACACCCGTTGTTAATGTCTTGTCATTTGTATTTGTGTACCATTTCTCCGGGGTTTTTTTCCGTCCCTGTTTTCGTATACATTCGCGACTTTCTTCCAAGGAATCTAGTGCGCTTAGCTTAGTTTTCCTTTGGAGCTGGCCACATTGGAGCAATCTCGAGTATAACCAGCCGAAATTGCAAAGATAATCTGGAAATCGACTGAGGAAAGAAAACTCCGAATGGCCCGTCCTTGTTGCCCTGTATCGTCTGCCTGGATGTTTTATTGTCCTTTTTTTGTATTACCTAACTGTCTGGATGTTTTGCGTTCTTGTCCCAGCTCTAACAGTATTATGACTGGGTGTTGAGGCAGTTACTCAACAAATCAAATGTGGACCTTGATTTTGCAAAAGCTTTTGACAAGGTGGATCATGGTATGATATGTCACAAACTACGTGACCTCGGCATAGCTGGAAAACTTGGAGTGTGGTTGCATGACTTCCTGAAAGATAGGAGTCAGGCAGTAGTGGTTAATGGAGCCACCTCTATGAACACACAAATAGTGAGCGGTGTTCCACAGGGCACTGTCTTGGGACCACTGCTTTTTATAGTGGCCCTCTCAGATATGCCCTCAAATGCCCGGATAGCCACTCTGGCCAGCTTGCAGACGATACGAAAGTCTCGCAGAAAATACAGAACCCCAGCGATGTTGCACACCTGCAGCAGGAGTGGACTCAATCTACAGATGGACTGAAGATAATAATATGCAGTTTAATGCTGAAAAATTCCAGGCACTGCGCTACCAGCATCCAAAACTGAATATTAAACTTACAGGATACACCGGTCCACAGGGAATTTCAATCCCAGAGCCTAAGTCTGTGAGGGACCTGGGTATCGACATGAGTGATGATACCTCTTTCCAAGTGCACATTACCAGGAGGCGACAAAGTGCAGACGACTGGCTTGGTGGATCCTAAGAACATTCAGAACCAGAGATAAGGAAACCATGATGGTCCTCTGGCGGACATTCGTCTCAGTCGCCTGGATTACTGCTCACAGCTATGGTCACCCACCAGTGTAAAATTAACAGCGGACTTGAAGCAATCCAGAGAAGATTCACAAAGAAGATCGTCTCTTTGCAACAGCTCAGCTACTGGGAAAGGTTGAAACAGCTAAGACTCTACTCCCTGGAGAGAAGACGGGAGAGGTATGCAGTAATATATGTCTGGAAGATCCTGGAAGGAATTGTGCCAAATTTTGGCATTGTAAGCTACACCAATGCTAGAACGGGACGACACTGCATCGTGCCAAAGATCCCAGCAATGCCATCGCGCTTTAGGACCAGTTACTGCAACAACCTGGGTTTTAAGGGCCCACAGCTTTTTAATATTCTCCCAAAGAGTCTGAGGAACTTGCACAAAGTAGATGTAGCGGTTTTAAAATCAAAGCTGGACATCTTCCTGTCAAGAGTCCCAGATGAACCTACCTCACGGCAAGAGGTGCAAATGAGAGTAGCTATATCAAACTCCATTCTTCACCAAGTGCCACATATTAGACGAGGTTCGTCGTAATAACAGTGTAGCACAAAACGGCGGTGCATCAGCATGGCCGCGGCTCTGAGCTGAAACTAGAAAAAAAAAATATATATATATATATACACACACACACACACACAGCTATATCATCTACATACATACTGAAATATGTGTACTGCTACATATGCACTCATTAACATCTAGAGACAGCGCATCATGTTATATACACCAGAGTGGGACACATAACTTTAATATAAATATATATATATGGCGCAGGAGTGGCTGTGTGTGGTAAGTAGCTTGCTAACCAACCACATGGTTCGGGTTCAGTCCCACTGCGTGGCATCATGGCAAGTGTCTTCTGCTATAGCCCCGGGCCGACCAATGCCTTGTGAGTGGATTTGGTAGACGGAAACTGAAAGAAGCCTGTCGTATATATGTATTATATATATTATGTATGTGTGTGTGTTTGTGTGTCTGCGTTTGTCCCCCTAGCATTGGTGACAACCGATGCTGGGTGTTTACGTCCCCGTCACTTAGCGGTTCGGCAAAAGAGACTGATAGAATAAGTACTGGGCTTACAATGAATAAGTCCCGGGGTCGATTTGCTCGACTAAAGGCGGTGCTCCAGCATGGCCGCAGTCAAATGACTGAAACAAGTAAAAGAGTAAAGAGTAAAGAGTATATATATATATATATGCACACACACACACACGCATATACACACATAGCACTGTATGTATGGCCCATATATATATATATATATATATATAATATATATATATATATATATACTGCTTATAAAATATTATACATATACAAGTATGCACTCGTGTCTATTATATGCATATTTCCATAACCACATACCACTCACACGGTTTTATGTACAAATGCTAGAGACACACATCTTTACACAAACAGGCTCAGATTTTGAATTACGTCTATAAACACATGTGCGCATCTACGTACACGCACGCATACACACACACACGTTGATACTCACAAATATACCCAAAACACACAAAAGCGCGCGCGCACACACACACATTCACAGAAACACACACAAATCTACATACTCACAGAATCACACACACACACACACACACAAATGTACATCCACCCACGCACAAATGCACACCTCCACATGCACTAAACATAAACACACACACATACACACACATATTTATACTCACAACTACACACAAAACACACACACACATTTACAGAAACACACAGACACATACACACAAACGTACATCCTCCCACATACAAGTCCACACACAAACACACACACCCCACACGCACAAATACACGCACACACACACACGCGCGCACATTCAAACATGCAAGTACAGACGTGTATTATCTGCGACTCATCATTATCTCTCTGTTTTGGTTAGAATCACAGAACTTCCGTTGCAATCAGCTGAAGCTGGTGTTACCTGATAGGAGGTGGGGGAGGGCCCCGGGGGAAGGTCACTAGCTATTTAGCTACGGTCTACTTATGATGACCCTTATAGATAGCAACTGTCTGTGAGGCTCCCGCAGTAAAAATAACAGACTTCAGCAGATTTACTTCTCCCCCAAAAAGGCCGCCACGAATCATCGACGGAGCCTGCCTACCTGGTTGTACGACCTACGTTTAAATAGCAGCCAAATCGCCCCCAAATCACCCTCACACCGCCGCCTAAGAGAACGACACATCAAATGATGTTGTCATGGGTTTCTTTTATATATATAGAGAAAAAAGACGGGAGGGTCACAGCTAGAATGCCCTTGATCATAGTCCTGCTTGTTGAAGGCGCGTGGCTAAGTGGTTAGGGTGTTCGACTCACGACCGCAAGGTCGAGAGTTCGATTCCCAGCGGTGTGTTGTGTCCTGGAGCAAGTTCCAATCTACACACCCGGCAAAAATGAGTTGTACCTGTATTTCAAAGGGCCATCCTTGTCATGTTCTGTGCCATGCTAAATCTCCCTGAAAACTACGTTAAGGGTTCGCATGTCTGTGGAGTGCTCAGCCACTTGCACGCTAATTCCACCAGCAGACTGTTCCGTTGATCGGATCAACTGGAACCCTCATCGTCGCAAGCGACGGAGTGCAGCGATAGTCCTGCACGATCTGCACAGACCTGAGGTTGAACCATATATATACAATTGCGCATGTTTAATTTTGCGTATAACAATATAAAAATTGCTGCTGCGGTTGTTGTTTAGCTTGAGGCCAGATCCTATGCTCAAGGACGATCCAACCGTGGCTATCCAGACTTTTTTCATTCTTTGCATATTTAGGATTACATTGTCCATTGTATCTTTTGTATGTTTGTTTTTAAAGATATTTGTGTTAATCTGAGAGAGATTTGACTGTTGTTTCTAGAGCCTCTTGTTGGTAGGGCAGACACTCGTTTGGTGGGAGAGGGATCCCCTTGCTTATAGGGGAGACTCTCTTGTCAGAGTGGAAGTCTCTCTCGTTTGGTGGGAGAGACTCCCATGCTGACGGAAAAGACTCCCTTGTTGATAAAGAGACTCTTGTTGCTGGGAAATAATCCTTCGTTGATTGGAAAGACTCTCTCGTTGGTGAGAGAAACTTTTGTTGGTAGGAAATACTCCGCAGTGGGTTGTTAAAAATAGAAAAAACAAATGTCAGCCGAACGAGAGAGAGAGAGAAAAAAACAAACGAATTAATAAATAAATCTATTTTTAACAATAACAAATCGAGAGAATATTTCGTTCTAATTTAGTTGGAAATATCTGATAAGTTGGGTTTTGTGAGACAAATATAATCAATAACAAAAAAAGATGTGAGGTTTTCTTGAAAAACAAAAGCAAAAACAAAAACGATACAACTTCCGAACGATAACAAAATCGTAGGTTAGGTTTGTGTCTGGTGCACGTTCATTGAAGAAAGAATTGTCTTGTTAGTATTGTAACCAACACCTCTCGGAATATTTATAGCTTCAACGATCAAATAGAAGCAGTTGTTATATTAACTGTAAACTGTAAATCTGAGCAATGGAAGGGCGTGTTAGTTAGCAGCCGACATCAGATAAACAAACGATGGACCGCATTAAGATGGAGAAATAAACGAATAAGCAATTTAACAAACGGGAGAAAAATATGAAGGAATGAGAGAACTATTGCAAATTTCTCTACGGATCTGGTGGTGGTGATGGCTTGATTGAATAAATATGAATAACGGAGATGT
>NW_021828213.1:0-8998 GCF_006345805.1 Octopus sinensis
CAAAGCCTTTGAGTGGATTTGGTAGACGGAAACTGAAAGAAGCCCGTCGTATATATGTATATATATGTGTGTGTGTGTGTGTTTGTGTGTCTGTGTTTGTCTCCCTAGCATTGCTTGACAACCGATGCTGGTGTGTTTATGTCCCCGTCACTAGCGGTTCGGCAAAAGAGACCGATAGAATAAGTACAGGGCTTACAAAAGAATAAGTCCTGGGGTCGAGTTGCTCGATTAAAGGCGGTGCTCCAGCATGGCAGCAGTCAAGTGACTGAAACAAGTAAAAGAGTAAAAGAGTGTGTTTCAGAAAATTTGATATCATTTGAGATGTAAATATCACAGAAGATCCATAGTCAAAGCAAATGAATGTTGAGCAACTTAAGATTTATTCCTACAAAATTTGAATGAGAAATTCAAAAGTATGTGGATTCCATGAACGATTTCACAAAAACGGGCCATGAAGATGCTTCTTGGAAATGGCGCTGAACACGTTCACTTTTGGAGAGTCTCTCTCAAGCTCAACTGTTGCATGGGAATTTTCTTCGCCCCAAATGCAAACATTATGCTTATTGACTTTGCCATTCGTGTGAAATGTGGCCTCATCACTGAAAACAAGATATTCCTTGAACTCGGCTTCTTCAAGATTCTCTTTCATATCAACACAGAATCGTTTGCGCTTTCGCCTGTCGTCTGCTATTATGGCCTGAACGAGCTGCAGCTTGTAGTGTTTCCTCAGGACGCGCCAAACTGTCGTTGGAGGAATCTGGGTTTCGAGACTTCTTCTTCTTATGGACTTCTTGGGGCTTAGCAAGAGCTTTACCGAACCCGCTTGACCGTCTCTTCCGGTGTTAGTGGTCGTCCAGCTCCTTTTGACCTGCACAGACATCCTTCTTCTTTGAATTTTTTGTGCCATTTCTATTCGAAGGTAGAACATTGCTATTGAGAGAAACGGTGACTATGTTGAGAAGTAGAGATGTGATCCACAGAGGACCAGCTTCATTTTGATGTTGGTAACTTTTTAGAGCACTCTCTCACAAATGCATGCTGCACAGTCTTGCTCGACTGTTTTCGGAGCATACTCCAACACACAAAACGCCTTTTCCCTTCCAGTGAATGCCATTTCTACACATGAAAAGATAAACATATCAAACATTGAACAAAAGAATTTTACCTGTTTCTACGCACGCTGTTAAATTTTGAAGTTATTTGAACAAGAACTGGCAAACTTATTGAACAGCGAAATGATATCAAAATTTTTGAAACGCCCTGTATAATCTCCATCTTCTTTATGATGGCTTCCTTAGACACAGACACTCGCACACACACACACACACACACACACACACACAAGCGCGCGCGTATGTGTGTGTGTGTGTGAGAGAGAGAGAGAGTGCGGCATTTCTCCCGGTTTTACGTCTAAGTACAAATTCCACCGAGGTCCCCATTTCCTTTAATCGCTATCAGTGTGGACAAAATAATGTAACAGTTATTTTGTAGAATCAATACAATTTGAGCTGCTTCTATCGCAAATTTTGAATTTTGTTCTACTTGTGCGGCACATTTTCACATCAGCAATAGATTTTTACGCTATTCATTTATACTTCAAGCGGACAATTTGTAATTCGGTTCAAAAGTGGGCGACTACACGACACCGAAGAGCGTCAAAAACTGCGAAATATTCGTATCCGTTGCTTTCGTTCATTTCTGGGGCGATTTCGTTTCGCCCCTCTTGAAATATACTGCTTTTTGCGGGGAAGGTGGGGGTCTGATATTATACACCTTTAAAAAGGGCCCATTCCCTTTGCTGAAATACTGCAGCTACAAACGTTTAACAGACACGTACAGAGTATTCGATATTGGTAATATCTTCCCATGTATCGATCTACATCTATATGTATGTGTGTCTGCGTGTGTGTGTACGCATATACGTATTTATATCTTTATATATAAAAGAGAAGTTGTGTGCTGTCTGTCTCCTACGATTTAGATTCTTAACTACTCCCACATTTTGCGGTGCAGTTTAACCAAAACCGGGTATCTTATAGTCGTGATTCATATCGAGCCCTTCTGGGTATTAGCGCGCGTCTACGATGAGTCTACGATTAAAAAAAAAAATTACCATCAATTTTTCCCATTTTTAATGCATTTTTGGCATATATAAGGGAATTAACTCTCTCAAAATTTATTATTAAATCTCAGAACGTAAAAAGCTACAGTAACACCCCCTCCCTTTGTGGTTAGCCATATTGAGATGGCTATTATACATTACATCTCTAAAAATGCTTATATAGTTATTTGCCTTACAAACCCGAGCAACGCCGGGCGATACTGCTAGTTTATATATATATATTTATTTGTGTTTGTGTGTGTATGTGTGTGTGTGTGTATTAATATATAGATACATCGACATATGAGCCTTCGCACACCGCATATATATAATTATATAATTAGGTAGCCAAAAGAAAAGACTTATTTAAGGTGACATTCAGATGTTAATGCATAACATAAAATCTTAACAATTCTGTTCCTTTTTTTATGGTTATGGAATCGGAGAGACTGTATTCATTTATAAATCCCTGAACAATGCATATTTTCTCTCAGTTTATGCAGCATATCCACTTATATAATCGGCTGTTAACTAACTAACTAGCTAACTAATTAATTAACTAACTAACTTACAAACATCAGTTGATTAATCAATTAACTAATTAATTAATAATGCAATGTATCCATCCACACGATATTCACAAATTCGGAAACAAGTAAATATTCACGGGAGATAACTCATAAAATATTTTTATAGAGTAACTTCCCTTGAAAATTTTTGTAAATCTCGTATAATACTTTATTGTTAGCTGTAAGTACAATACGTTGAAAGCCATATTGGTATGGCCGAGTAATTTTAATTATGCTGCATTCCTTGACGTAAGGTGTTCGATTCGTGCTACGGTTGCTTTTGCTTTTCACTCTTTCGGT
Source organism: Octopus sinensis (assembly GCF_006345805.1). Lineage (NCBI taxonomy): Eukaryota > Metazoa > Mollusca > Cephalopoda > Octopoda > Octopodidae > Octopus > Octopus sinensis. Next base: position 2,971 of record NW_021828213.1, read on the forward strand.
GTCGCTACAATTGACGATGCTATTGATCATTCATTTATGATATGTGCCGCCTTGTCTCTGGTGGATCGGGGAGAGCGTTCGACAAATCCTTTCACACGATTTCTTTTCGCTCTTTATGTCCACAGTTCAAATCCCGCCACGAAAAACTTCATTCTTCACTCTGTTTAGTATAGACAGTCGATAACATTCATTCTAATGCCGATCTACTGCAACCCTTCTTATTTCTTTACTGCCCACAAGGGGCCACACACAGAGGGGACAAACAAGGACAGACAAACGGATTAAGTCGATTATATCGACCCCAATGCGTAACTGGTACTTAATTTATCGACCCCGAAAGGATGAAAGGCAAAGTCGACCTCGGCGGAATTTGAACTCAGAACGTAGCGGCAGACGAAATACCTATTTCTTTACTACCCATTAGGGGCTAAACACAGACAGGACACACAAGGACAGACAAACGGATTAAGTCGATTATATCGACCCCAGTGCGTAACTGGTACTTAATTTATCGACCCCGAAAGGATGAAAGGTAAAGTCGACCTCGGCGGAATTTGAACTCAGAACATAGCGGCAGACGAAATACCTATTTCTTTACTACCCATTAGGGGCTAAACGCAGAGGGGACACACAAGGACAGACAAACGGATTAAGTCGATTAGATCGACCCCAATACGTAACTGGCACTTAATGTATCGACTCCGAAAGGATGAAAGGCAAAGTCGACCTCGGCAGAATTTGAACTCAGAACGTAGCGGCAGACGAAATACCTATTTCTTTACTACCCATTAGGGGCTAAACACAGAGAGGACAAACAAGGACAGACAAATGGATTAAGTCAATTACATCGACCCAGTGCGTAACTGGTACTTATTTAATCGACCCCGAAAGGATGAAAAGCAAAGTCGACCTCGGCGGAATTTGAACTCAGAACGTAGCGGCAGACGAAATACGGCTACACATTTCGCCCGGCGTTCTAACCACTCTGCCAGCTCTCCGTCTTTATACTGTAACCCATTTTACGAAACGTGAAGTTGTGTCTTTCACAGAATCGGTAGAACGTCGGGAGAAACTTTTGACTAATTCATTCCAGCCCTGTACTTCCAGAGTTCAAATCTCGTTAAGGGTAACTTTGCTTTTCGTCCTTCTGGGGTTCATATAATACAGTGCCAGTCGTGTCGCAGAGTCCTTATAGTCGGCTGTACTCCTTCTCTGAATTGGGGCCTGATGCTTATGTTAGAAACAATAATTTGGATTTGTTGGGTGAGTCGAATGTCAGCAGTTTTATTTCTGTTATGTCATTGTATAACAAATCCCGTTGCCTTTTATATTCTACGTTCAAATTTCGCCATAGTCAACTTAGCCATTCATTCTAAAGAGATCGATAAAATAATGCACAAGTGTCTAGTGCTAATGTGGATATACTCGACAAACTTCCTCTCATCAAAATTTTTGACCTACGCCAAAATTAGAAAGAATTATTATGAAAGTGGCCAAATGGCAGAATCGTTGGCACAGCGGGCGAAGTGCTTAGTGGTGTTTCTCCCATCACTACGTTCTGAGTTCAAATTCCGCTGAGGTCGACTTTGCCTTTCATCCTTTCGGAGTCAACAAATTAAGTACCAGTGAGACACTGGGGTCGATGTAATCGACTAGTCCCCTCCCCCACAAATTTCAGGCCTTGTACCTTTAGTAAAAAGGATTATTATTATTATTATTATTATTATTATTATTATTATTATTATTATTATTATTAGCGTGCTTATTCCGCCGTGGTCAGGTTTGCTTTTCATCCTTCCTTGGTCGCTTAAATAAGTACCAGATACGCACTAGGGTCGATGTGATCGACTTGATCCCTTCCCCCAAATTTGAGGCCTCGTGCTTCCAGCAGAATGGCTTGTTATTATTACTGAAGGCGGCGAGCTGGCAAAATCGTTCGCATGCTGGACGAAATGCTTAGCGGTATTTCACCCGTTGTCGCTACGTTTTGAGTTCAAATTCCGCCGAGGTTGACTCTGCCTTTTATTCTTTCAGGGTCGATAAATTAAGTACCAATGAAACACTGGGGTCGATGTAATCGACTTACTCCCTCCCCAAATAGCTGACCCTGAGCCAAAATTTGAATGCATCATTATTATTAGCATGCCGGGCGAAATGCTTTTCAACAATTCTTCCGGGTTTTTATAGTCTGAGTTCAAATTCCGCCAAGATTAACTATGCCTTTCATCAGTTCAGGGTTAACGAAGTAAGTACCAGCTGAACACTAGGGTTCATGTAACCGACTGGCCGTGGCCCCTAAAATATTTCAGGCCTTGTGACTATACAAGAAAGAATTATTAGTTATTATAGTTGTTGTTATTGCTGTTGCTATGGCGGTGAGCTGGTAGAATCGTCAGCGTATCGGACAAAATACTAAGCGGTATTTCTTCGTTTCTTCACATTCTGAGTTCAAATCCCACCGGGATCAGCTTTGATCTTCATTTTTTGGGGGGTCAGTAAAATAAAGTACCAGTTAATCAGTGGGCTTGACCAAATCAACAAATGCCTCCTAACAAAATTTCGGACCCAGTGACGATGGCGGAAAGATTATTATCATTAAGACGGTGAACTGGCAGGATCGATAGCACGCTGGTCGAAATGATTAGCAGTATTTCGCCGTCTCTACGTTCTGAATTCAAACTCGGCCGAGGTCGACTTTACCTTTCATCCATTCGGCGTCGATAAAATAAGTACCAGTTACGCATTGGGGTCGATTTAATCGACTTATCCCTCCCCGCAAAATTTTAGGCCTTGTGCCTATAGTAGAAAGGATAATAATAATAATAATATACCACAGATTTGCTTGTCAGTTGTTTGACCTTAAGCAGTTGAGCATGTCCCTTAGTGGCTGACAATATGTGCATCTCTGATCACGAGCAGAAGTAGTGTGGGAGCATCATAGCTATCTGTTGAGAGGGATTCTTTGAGGTTTGGATAATTCACCTTCGGAAACATAGGTGTTTCGTTCAACATCCTTAAACAACCCTTATTCAGGGACCTTTTGAGCGGGATGGGCTACTCGACCTGAAGAAAATTCTAACTGTGCCCTGCAAGGTCATGCGCTGTTTATCTTGATATGAGATCACCATATCGCGCACATATGGTTGTGATGCACGTGCCTGGTGTACCCTTATCAGACGGGTAGTCACGATGGGTATACTAGGCTTCGTATATTTTACCCCAGTATCAATTTGATGGCAAGGACTGCTCTCTCACTCAATAATAATAACAATTAAACGTCCTTAGTGGTATTACTTCCGGGTCTTTACATTCTGGGTTCAAATGCTGGCGATGTCGACAATAGTTTTCATCTTTTCTGTGCCGATATAATACAGTATCAGTCTAGTACTGGGGTCGATGGCATCGACTATACCCCTCCCCTAAAAATTTCAGGCTCTGTCCTCAAATTAGTTATTTCTTCTGCGCCCAAAATCTCACTGATGTCAAATTAGCCATTTATTCTCCAATGACTGGAGTCGACGGACAAAGCCCCTCCTCTCAAAACAGCTGCACACACACATACAACACACACACACGCACACACACACACACACACACACACACACACACACATACATAAACGACACACACACATACATTGTATATTAATTATCCGCAGAATTGCCTCCATACGTATATGTTTGTTTGCATGTATATACATACATACATACATACATACATACATACATACATACATACATACATATATATATATATACCGGAGTAAGCACAAAAATGCAAAACAAGGTGCAAAAAATAGTACTCGAATACCAGAGGTAGAGTAATATGCTTTAATAAAAAGCAGCATAAATATCACAAAAACTGTTACTCAGAGTTTCACGTTCCCGTTCTAACCAAACTGTCGACGAATGACAACGTGAAACTCTGAGTAACAGTTTTGCTGCTTTTCAAGAAGGTCTACACACACACACACACACACACACACACACACATACATATATATATATATATATATATATATATATATATATATATAAATGAAACAAAAAACCAATACAGGGCAGATAGACGATACAAAGGCGGACAAGAGAAACAATAATTAGGACAGGCTAAAAAAGACGGGACATCTTGGCTTTCTTTCATCAGTCAAGTACCAGAAGTCACCACCATTTCGGGTATTTACAGTTGAGATGGTTCGATCTGGTAGTTCCCCAAAAGTCTAAGCTAAGAGCATTAAACCCCTTTGTAAAAAAGTTAACGAATGTGTACGGCAATATATATATATATAATATATATACACATACAAGCATACATACATATATAGATATATATACATACATATATTATATATACACACACACACACACACACACATATATATACATATACACACACACATGTATATATATGTATACATATATACACAAATACATGCATACATACATACATACATACATACATACATACATACATACGTACTTACATACCTACATACAACGCCCAGAAGGCAATCCTATACATAGGCAATCACTAACGGTGATGCTATGGTTTGTCATTTTTTCTTTCGTTTCCCATTACTTTTCCTACCTTACTATTTTACCTATTTACTAGTTTCTTTCCTCTCACTTTGCTGCCATTCGCAGAGATTGTCTTTAGTCGCTTCTTGGTTTCATCTTCTCAGTGCCTAATCATGCATTTCGGTTTTTCTGGCCATCTTCCTATCATTGCATTCTTTAGATCCCTTTCAGCATCTTTTTCCTTTTACTCTTTTACTCTTTTACTTGTTTCAGTTATTTGACTGCGGCCATGCTGGAGCACCGCCTTTTAATCGAGCAACTTGACCCCGGGACTTATTCTTTTGTAAGTCCAGTACTTATTCTATCGGTCTCTTTTGCCGAACCGCTAAGTAACGGGGACGTAAACACACCAGCATCGGTTGTCAAGCAATGCTAGGGGGACAAACACAGACATGCAAACATACACGCACACACACATATGTATATACATATATACGACGGGCTTCTTTCAGTTTCCGTCAACCAAATCCACTCACAAGGCATTGGTCGACCCGGGGCTATAGCAGAAGACACTTGCCCAAGATGCCACGCAGTGGGACTGAACCCGGAACCGTGTGGTTGGTTAGCAAGCTACTTACGACACAGCCACTCCTGCGCCTATAACTTGTTTTTAAAATTCTTCAGCTCTACTTTATTTATCCTATGCAAAACTACCCTTTCCATCAACTTCTGGATGATCTTTTGGCATCGACAAAAACAGAAAAGAAATTTCATTTCAAACCTCTTTCGCAGTTATTTCTCTATAATTTTTTCTTTATTCCACAATAGAGATTTTTATATCTTCTTTAGTCCTGTTGACGGTATTTAATAGTAATTTTCTAATTACATATAATTCATATGTCTCTGTTCATGTGTTAAATATAAACTTTCTCTATCAGCTCTTGGGAATATTTATAAATCTGTTTGCTGCAATCCTTTCATTTGTGTACTTGTATCTGTGATCATTTTTATAGTCCTACTGTAGGTATTTTGTAGTTATTTTTTAATTACAGATGATTCCTGTTTCCCTGAATTTCAGTTAAATATGATCTTTCTCCGCCAGCTTTTGGAAGTCTATAATGATTCCGCGTTTGCTGTAACTCTATTATTTATGTATCTTTGTAACTCATTATATTAGTAGTATTTTATTTATTATTCCTTCTATTCAACTTTGTCAATATCAATTCCATTATTTCATCCGTCTACTGTCTGTAACCGTGTTTTGATTGGTTTATCATCTGCAGCACAGAATATGAGGTCACCCATATACAAAAGATAGTTGATTGTCCTCTGAGACCATTTATACCTGAATCAGGCACGTTATTTAAGGTGGTAACGCTAGACAGAGAAGAAAGAACAGCAACAACAACAACAACAAATAGAGGAAGAGGCTCCTTGGAATATTCCGTTTCTAATAAAGATTATATTCGTTTCCATAATTTCCTACTTCGTTTATATCTGCAGAATTATTA
>NW_021828214.1:0-8969 GCF_006345805.1 Octopus sinensis
ATATATATATATATATGTTTGTACGTATAATTTGCATGTGTGCGCGAGCGTTATCTTGTATGCATGTGTGTTTCTGTTTGTATATACGTGTATATGTATATGTTTGTATGTATGTATGTATATATGTGTGTGTTGTGTGTAATTGTACATATATTTACATGTGTATGTGTGCGCGAGCATCATTTCCTATGCGTGCATGTCTCTGTGTGTATATGTGTATATTTCAAATAGCGTGTCGGTGATTTTTGTGAAAATATCTAATATCTATATCTAATATCTATATCTAATATCTATATCTAAACTGTCTGATGAACGGCAACGAGAAACTCAGAGTCACAGATTTTGTTGAATTTTCTGCTGCTTTAAATAAAGTATATAATATATATATTATATATATATATACATACATGTACATATGTGTGCAGAAATCTACATGTATATGTGTGTGCCAACGTTATTTTGTATGTGAACGTGCGTGTCTCTGTGTGTATGTACGTGTATTTGAGGGAGTAATGGGCGATTTTGAGAAAATATCTATAGATGTGGATGAAAATGTATTTGTATATATATGTGAATATGTGTATATGAATGTATGTTTACATGTGTATGTGTACATACATATATATATATATGTTTATCTGTGGAGATGCATACGTGTATGTGGATGTATATGGGATTATGCGTGTGTTTGCATGTGTGCGTGTGAATATGGGCGTGTACGTGCTGATGGTTCCGCGCTTATGTGTATATGTTTATACAAGATGATCTATATGCATATACGAGTGTATGTCTAGTTGATATATGTATACGTATGTGTATGTCTATATGTGTGTGCGTGCGTGTATGTGCATGGAAGCGTATGTGTGTGTCTATGTGAGTATATAAATGTATATATATATACATACATACATATATATATAATTATATATATATAGAGAGAGAGAGAGAGAGAGAGATAGATAGATAGATAGATAGATAGATAGATAGATAATAGATAGACAGATAGATAGATAGATAGATAGATAGATAGAATATAGATAGATAGATAGATAGATAGATAGATAATAGATAGATAGATAGATGATAGAAGATAGAATAATAGATAGATAGATAGATAATAGATATATAGATATGGTGGCTGCCCCCTCGTTATCGAGTATGGCCATTGCACGAAGCTTAATCAATATTGTTATCGTGCAATGCCTGTGCAAGAAGATTTTTTTTTAAGTGAGGAAAAGCTGTGCACAGAGTCAATCCCTCTCACTAAGCAACAGCAGCCATAATCCGAAAAGAAGAACAAGTCAACATCATCGGTAACCACTGAGCCGCAGGTTTTATGTCGGAGTTATCCCAGTTACCTGAGTTACCTTCTTCTAGAAGGATGCTCTAATAAAGGCAATGGTTTAACCACGAGATCGGGTATTCAGTCCGATTATTTCTATGTCCCCGTGGGATAACCTTAAGACCATTTATTGGATGGCCGTTGACTCTTCAGAGTTCCTCCGCCCTTTGAAGGGTTTTGTTTTTCATCCCGCAGGGTGTCCAATAAACACCCTCCTCACCAAGCAAGCTTGGTGGAGTTGCCGACGACCCGACCATGCAACAGGTTGTACTGGGTTACAATTTACCAGTAACACTCAATAGTAAAGTTTATTTGCCAACATAATGTGGCAGTCCTATACAAGGACGATGTTACTGTCTTTTAGCCCCAGGAAACCGTCTTTTCCTATTGGCTACCAAAACACAGTTTTTGCTCGTGTAGCATATGGAAGGGAGGGGATTGTTCCATCTCTAGCTTTACGTGATACTCAAACACCTAGGTTTCTGAGTAGTTACTCCCCCTCAGTGTGAGACAATCACCGGCCTTTGATAGAGGCCTACACCACTTGCAAATACTATATATATAAGTGCAGGCATAGTTGTGTGTTGTTGCTCCTCGACCACATAGTTCCGCGTTTGGTCCCACTGCATGGAGCCTTGGGCAAGTGTCTTCTACTAAAGCCTCAGGCCAACCAAAACCTTGTGAGTGGATTTGGTAGATGGAAACGGAAAGAAAATCATCGTATAATATATATATATATATATATATATGTATATGTATGTGTGCGCGTGCGTGAGTATGAAAGGGTGTCTTTGTGTCTGTGTTTGTCCCCTCCACCGCCGTTTGGCAACCGGTGTAAGTGTGTTAATGTCCCCCATAACCTAGCGGTCCGGCAATAAGTACTACGTTTGGGGTCGTTTCGTTCGACTAAGATTCTTCAAGGCGGTGCCCCAACATGGCGCAGTCTAACGACTGAAACAAGTGACAGATATGGAAGCGTAAGAGAGAGCTTGTGTGTGTGCAAGAGAGAGAGACAGATAGACAGACAGAAACAACGTATGTGCACACGGGTTTGTCGGTGTTTATGTATGTATATATGTATGTGTGTACGTGCGTATGTTTCTATATTCGCTCATGTGTATACAGGCGTTTGTGCAGTTATATATGGCTGCTTAAGGCGGCGAGCTGGCAGAACCGTTGGCACGCCGGGCGAAATGCGTAGCCGTATTTCGTCTGCCGCTACGTTCTGGGTTCAAATTCCGCCGAGGTCGACTTTGCCTTTCATCCTTTTGGGGTCGATAAATTAAGTACCAGTTACGCACTGGGGTCGATATAATCGACTTAATCCGTTTGTCTGTCCTTGTTTGTCCTCTCTGCATTTAGCCCCTTGTGGGCAATAAAGAAATATATATACGGCTGCTTGTGAGACTATTTGCAAACATACACGTGTCTTTGCATATCTGTACTTGGTATATTTTCTGTGAGCATACGTACGTTTGTGGATGTGAGTGTATATAAGTGTATGTATAAATGTGTGTTTATATGACTGAGACTTTCAAGGGTGTGTGTATATATGTGTGTATATGCGTGCTTCTGCTTGTATCAGTTTGTGTGTATGCAAGCGCTTAAGAATATTTTCGTATCTGTGTACGTACTTATATAGCTTGTTCATAAATTACATTTACAACTTCCTTAACGTATTGTTTCAAATTGTAAAGATAATTTATGTACTCGATGCATCTATGCCTGAGTTTCGTTTTATTTGCGTGTACGTGTGATTTTATGCGGGTGTTTAGGTGTGTATATATGCTTTTGTGTATGTGTGTTTAATATGTGCGTATTTAGCTGCATATATCTCAATGCGTGTGTATATGTATCTATATGTGCATTATGTGTCTGTGTAAGTATATGTGTAGATATGTACGCGTCAACATATGCGTATGTACCAGTTTGTGTATGTGCTATTGTGTGTGTGTGTGTGTGTGTGTGTTACATTAAAACAATTATCGAAAATGTTGCCGACTAAATTACACAAGATATGCAAATAGGACACGTGACTGCTCGCTTCCCGTGTGGGTAACTTCCGGCCATCGCTTTCCAAATATCGTGTCTTTGAATTCTAAATGTTGTTATGTCGTAACTACATACATATATACACCTAATGTGAGTGACTATATATAAGCATATACATATATATGTGTGTGTATATAATAATAATAATAATAATAATAATAATAATGATGATGATGATGATGATGATGATGAGATGATGATGATGAGATGATGATGATGATGATGATGATGATGATGATGATAATAATAATAATAATAATAACAATAATAATAAAAATAATAATCAAAGTACATATGTGTGTATACAGAGACAAAATGTATGTGTACAGACACACACATATAGGCGGGGAAGAGAAACAGAGAGGCAAAAATAATATAATTATGTAGACAAAAGCGTATATATAATTGTGTGTATATAAATATGTATGTTTACTTATATGTTTTTGTGCTTGCGTGCGTGTGTGTGTGACTGGGCATAGCGTTTCGGCAATTGGAGAACGATAAAATGAGTGCCAGTCAGAAATATGTATTGGTGAAGATGACATATTCGAGAAAATACTCTAATGTGGTGCCCCAGCATGGTCGCAATTTTATATCTAAATCGTGCAACAGAATAAAATACCTTATATTAATACACACACATATATATATATATATGTGTGTGTGTGTGTGTGTATCAGTTACATATTTAATTTATTGTGAGAGAAGCAAATCAGTTAAGTGGATTCAACATTATGTTTGGAAATTGCTTTTACTGTAAACGTCACGTTTAAATGGTTAAATGCTTATAGCATATGTATATATACATATATATATATATATATATAATATATATATATATAATTATATATATATATATATATATATATAATATATAATATATATATATTATACATATATATATACATACATATATATATATGCATTATATATATATACATGCACATATATATATATATATATATATATATGCATGTATAATATAATATATGTATGTGCGTATGTATGTATACGTACATATATAAATATATGTATGTGTGTATATATATATATATATGTATGTATATATGTATCAAACTTGTTAATAAAAGCGTTACGTTCAGTTACTTAATAAATGAAAAAATGTATTGTAAATATACAAACGGAAAGTAAAAAATGTACAACGTACACCGAGTGTCCGAGTGTACGACCGAACGGGAGACAGACACAGAAGGTCCTTAATTCTTCATCAGTTATCAACCAGATGGCATGACTCAGTTTCTCACCGTTAAGGATAATACTGAGAACTTCCCATGATGGAAAGTTGCGGACCGAGAGTAAACAAAACAATACAGGGTGGAGATGCGATTGTGAATAAATGTGATTCAAGACGATGGACAAAGACGGAATAAGTAAGAAGTTCTTAGTCTTATCATTAACGGTGCGAAACTGAGTAATACTGTCAGGTGGTTAACTGTTGAAGAATTAGGGACCTTCGCAACCCGTCTTATATTAACAGTAAGTTTTTTCTATATATCCGTGCGACTCCATTTCTTTTCTTCACCCTGTTCCTTTTCTCTCTCTGTCTCTGTCTCTCTCTCTCTCTCTCTCTCTCTCTTTCTAGCCTTTCTCCTTTTCCTTTTCCCCTTCATCCATTCCCGAGATTTCTCTCAATCGTTCTCTCTGTCTCTCTCACTCTCTCTCACTCACTCTCTCTCTCACTCTCTCTCTCTCTCTCTCGCCCTCTCTCTCTCGCCCTCTTACTGTATTTCTAGCCTTTCTCCTTTTTCCTTTTTCCCCTTCATCCATTCCCTAGATTTCTCTCTGTCGTTCTCTCTGTTTCTCTCACTCTCTCTCACTCTCTCTTGGCCTCTCTTTTCTCTGCCTGCTGCTGACACGTGATCCATGATCAACCCTTCTTCTTCGTCTCCCTTTTTCACACCGGTCGCCTAGCTGACCGATGGTATATGCTTTCTGTCCCACTGCCTTGCTACTTTTGTAATCCTTTAGGATGCCTTCTAAGCGTTACCCATAATTCTTGTCTTTTTTACTCTAAGGCTATATTTCGCTCGTTTCTTACTTGTTCCGTCTTTGTCCATCGTCTTGAATCACATTTATTCACAATCGCATGTCCACCCTGTATTGCTTTGTTTACGCTCGATCTTATATTCTCCGCAACTTTCGCGGGCAATGCCATCATGGGAAGTTCTCAGTTTTATCATTACTGGTGCGAAACTGAGTCATACCATCTGGTTGATAACTGATGAAGAATTAAGGACCTTCTGTGTCTGTCTCCCGTCCGGTTGTACACTCGGTATCCGTTGTACGTTGATATCAATTAACTCAGCATCGAATCAGCGACACCAACCCTGCTACGCCAACATAGCAGCACCAAAACGGCTGAACGACAACGTCTCAGAACAGTAAAAATTAAGATAATTTTTGTCAAGTTATTTATTTAAAATGCTTTATTAAATTTTGTAAGGACATCTAAATTTTTGTATATGTTTTAAAGTTGAATCTCTCCTTGTCTGTATCTGATAAAAGCAAAAAGTGTCCACATAAATGAATTCTATATTCTTCAAAAGTAACGTTAAGTTACTAAAATAAATATGGGCATCTCAAACAACATGGGTTTCTCAAACTGCTTTTAATTCTCGCTCCTTTTCTTTTACTAACACTTTCTCAAAGCCCTGCCCCTTTTGTTATGAGTCAATACACCTCTTCCTAATTATTTGTAACGTTACTTACGTGTAAATATCAGGCCAAAGTAATTTAGTTCCGGGTACGATTGTAGGGTGGTACAGTGACTTCTTACTCCAACACCAGCCCTACTATACGATAATGCTATAAATATATATTTCTTTACTGGCCCAGAAGGGGCTAAACATAGAGGGGACAAACAAGGACAGACAAAGAGATTAAGTCGATTACATCGACACCAGTGCGAAACTAGTACTTTATTTATCGACTCCGAAAGGATGAAAGGCAAAGTCGACCACGGCGGAATTTGAACTCAGAACATAACGGCAGACGAAATACCGCTAAGCATTTCGCCCGGCGCGCTAACGTTTCTGCCGCCGGCGTGACAGTATGGTAAGACGTTTTCTTACTAACCACATGGTTCAGGGTTCACTCCCACTATGGGTCTTCTACTATAGCCCCGGACTGACCAAAGACTTGTGAGTGAATTTGGTAGACGGAAACTGAAAGAAGTCCAGGTTTGGCCGTGTGGTAAGAAGCTTCCTTCTCATCCACATGGTTTCTGGTTCACACCCACTGCGTGGCACATTGGTCAAGTGTTTTCTACTGTAGCCTCGGGTCATCCAAATCCTTGTGAGTGGATTTCGTAGAGGAAACTGAAAGAAACCCGTCGTGTACATATGTGTGTGTGTGTAACTTTCTGTCTGTGTTTGCCTCCCTATCATCGCTTGACAACCGATGTTAGTATGTTTACGTCCACGTAACTTAGCGGTTAGGTCAAAGAGAACGATAGAATAAGTACCAGGCTTATAACGAATTAGTCCTGGAGGTCAATTTCTCCGACTAAAAAACCTTTTAAGGTGGTGCTCCAGCATGGCTGCAGTCTAATAACTGAAACAAATAGAAGGTAAAAGCTAAAGATACGAGCAGCTATCATCCACCATTTGTGGACGATGTAGTCGACACACGCATGGTGAAGCGAAGTGAATCTTTCGGGCGGCTACGTTGATCAGTGTGAGAGAGGAGAAGCGTTAAATGTATAAAGCAGTTGTACTGCTTACATTAATGTATGCCTGAGAGACTTGGATGGTTTACGAACGCCATACTAAAAGGCTAAACCACTTCTAAATGAACTGTCTGAGAAATCTGCTGAAAATCACCTGGCAAGACAAGGTCCCAGACACGGAGGTCCTCTCTTATACCGATCTATCAAATATTTACACCTTACTGGGAGGAGCGCAGGTCAAGTAGGCATGCCACCGTTCGAATGTTTAAAACACGTTTCCTCATGGGATTGGATTGCAGCGAATTGGCGGAATCAAGATTCCGCAAGGTGAAAAAGCGCTTTAAGGATACATTCAAGGCCTCACTGAAGAGCTTTCAGATCAAACCCAACACCTGGGAAATGCAAGCACAGGATGGCTCTGCCTGGTGAAGCTCCACCAACAGAGGTGCCACCTGCTACGAACAGAACAGGATTACAGGTGCATAAGGAAAACTCGAACTACGAAACTCCAGAACCAACCCCTAGCCTTCATTCCCAGCAGACCACCAGTTCCCGAACTGAGCATGCATCGAACTGTTTGGTCACAGCCGGACGCACCGTGCCTGTCTTCTTCTCCCATGTGGTGTCCTTGATCATCGTCGACAACGACGGAAGAACTAATAAAGCCGTTATAAAAGATTCAAGAATTCTTAAGATCTTTCGAGAAATTCCATAGGACTTTAGCTTGTAGGGCTGACCAACGAGCCAAATCTTGTGGTATGCTTCCAATATGTGAAAAACGGCAAAGCTTACGTCGCCTATAGTTATCTGAAGTACAAAGGAACCGTTCGGTTATTATAATCATATCAGCCAAAGAGCGCCAAGCACGAAACCTATAATATTTGTTTATAACAAACCAAGTTTATTTCGTTCATTCGAATACCCACCCGTCTCTCACCACACCTCTCCCTCTCTCTCCTGCTCTCGCTCTCTCTCTCACTCTCTCTTTCTGTGTGTGTGTGTGTGTGTGTGTGTATGTGTGTGTGTGTATGTTGTGTGTGCCGCTCTCTCTCTCTCTCTTTCCCCTTCTCTCTTTCTTTTGCTCTCTGCCTGTTTGCCTGTCATTTTCTCTCTCCTTCTCTCCCTCCTTCTCTCTCTTTCTCTCTCTCTCCCTCCCCCCCTCTCTCCCACTCTCTTTTATCTTATTCCCTTCACACTCAATATCATATACTGTCTCCGCTCATATTCTCCTACCAAGACACTAAATCAACTTCCTGCTTATGATATTAAAAATTAAGATTTCAAAACCGTGAAAACTTACTCTAAACTCAAATAACTAAGAGTCGAGCGTTTCCTGCGGCGGTGATTTTTTTCAATGCTATTATAGATACATCCATACCTCCATTCTTCCAAACATACATATATACATACCTACATACATACATGTGCATACACACGCACACACACACACATAAACATACTACACAAAGACATATACATGTATGCATATATACATATGAGTATATAGACAGAGACAGATAGATTGAAACAGAGACAGATAGATTGAAACAGAGACAGATAGATTGAGACAGAGACAGATAGATTGAAACAGAGACAGATAGATTGAGACAGAGATAGACCGACAGACAGACTGATAGATACATTGATGGGACAGACAGACACATAGATAGATAGGTAGATAGATAGATAGATAGATAGATAGATAGATAGATAGATAGATAGATAGATAGATAGATAGATAGATAGATAGATAGATAGATAGATAGATAGGTAAAACACTATTCGGTCCGCTGTCACCCGTTTAAAATTAATGAAAAGGATTTATATGATTTATATTAAACTAAAAAGATGAAACGAAATATTTCAACGATGTTTATTAAAAACGAT
>NW_021828215.1:0-9026 GCF_006345805.1 Octopus sinensis
ATAAGAGTTTAAAACTCTTAATGCTGTAAGAAGCACACAATGTATAATCACTGACTGTGTGTGTGTCTATATATATATATATAGCCCGCTCCTTACAGCATTAAGTGTCGCAATATAGGTACTTCGGCAACATCAATCACAATTAGTGACGGTTAAATTTTTTCTCTGCATGTGTGTGTGTGTGTGTGTGTGCGTGCGACTATCATTACTGCTCCCCGAAATATAACGCGTAACTTCGAACATGTTATATTTGCTGTCATGGATAAACAGTCACAATTAATATTGGTTTCAAATTTTGGCACGAGGCCAGCAAGTTCGTGTGGGAGAGTAAGTCGATTACATCGACCCCAATGTTCAACTGGTACTTATTTCATCGACTCCGAAAGAATGAAAAGCAAAATCGACCTCGACGGAATGTGAATTCAGACTGTAAAGATCGCGAAGCTATTTGCCCAGCGTGCTAACAACTCTGCCAAGTTCGCCGTCTTAGTCACTATTAATATTAAATATTAACGATATAGATAAGTATACATACATACATACATACATACATACATACATACATACATACATACATACATACATACATACATACATACGTGCACACATACACACACGCATATGTATGGTTGTGTAAACCCACTGGTTGATTATCCTTCTACACAAATAGTAATCTGTGTGTATATGCGTGAGAGTGTATAAGTGTGTAAGCAGTGGCGGACTGGGTCTAAAAATATTGGTTTCCAGGAGACTAAGGGGGCCCCTTAGATACTAACATGGGCCTCCATATATGGATCCTAATGGCGCAGGGTCCCACTCGCCATCGGGCAAGCTGGCAACCTGGCCAGTCTGTCACTATGTGTAAACACGTGTCATATATTTGGCGTCGATTGGATACGTTGCTTTCATCATTTTTACTATCTCCCTACTACAGCTTGTTAATTTCAATATTCCCCCCTCTCTCTCTCTCTCTCTCTCTCTCTCTTCTTTCTCTCCCTTTCTCTATACAATGTAAAACGTTACTAGAGCATTGAACCAACCAATTAATCAGTCAACATTTTACCGATTTTTATAAAGATATCATCATCATCATCGTCGTCGTCGTCATCATTGTATTGCAATCATATATCAAAAAAGTATTTAGAACCAAGCAAGCTTTAATGTAAAAGATGTTTGCACACAGTTTTTAATAACAAAAAAAATTAAATTATAAAAAAGGAAGATTAATGTGGAAGGTTAGAAACGGGAATAATGCAATACAAACTGAAACAAAACATTATTTCAGATGTTTTTTAATCACAAGTTTACAGTAATTAAATTATAACAAGAATTGATTACTATTGGGATTATCGAAATGTTTGGTTTTTTAATCAAGAATTTTGCAGGTGTAACTTTTTTTTTTTTTAGCTTTTTTTTCTTTTTCTAATCGCTGTATCAGTGTAGGCTACGAACATTATGACACCATGTGTGATATAAAGGTTAATAATTTAATCTCGCTCCGAGCAGGGTATCCGGGCTAAATTTGATAGTTTGCAGAAACGGAAAAAATACATGATATACCACCTAAAAATGTAAGTATTTTAAGAAAAAAAAAAAAAATTATTTAGATTACGGCTTGGAGATAACAGTTTGCTCTAAGTAGCAGCCTCCATCTTCTACCACGGCTTCAAGACGGTTCCAGAACATGGCGCATGCATTCCTCACTGTGTCCCCAGGAAAATCTTCGAACACCTCCTTGATCTTGGCCACCATCTTGACTTTGGTGTTGCAGGCAAAGTGGTCGGTGTCTTTCTCAACCGCGACCCACACATAGTAATCTATGGGATTGCAAGGGGGTGGTTCTGGCTGGTGAAGTAGTAGAAATTCTCCTACTACCACTTCTGACTCCTTGCGGAGGTATGGTACTGAGCCAAACCCTACTGCCATAAATATGGCCTTCCAGTAGCAACCTTCTCAATCTACTTGAATTGAACATAAGGCCCTGCTCATTCTGTCTTGCAGTTGCTGGATAAACTCCAGCGTGCGGGTGCAGTGAAAAAACCTGCTATGTCCCTTCTTGCTGGTCAAGGCTTCGTAGGCCCCGTTGCAACTCTCCATATCAAGTCTTACAGCCTTCACACGGCATTTACCAGCAGTCATGAAGTCGGATTTTGATACCTGGCACGAGTCATCATGATACAGGTCAGCCTATTCTAATATTCAGATGCCTTCCAGTCCTTTATGTCAGCTAACTTTTTCTCAACTACAACTTCAATCGTTATGCTCTTGAACTCAATTGACTTTGTACCTGTGTTTATCACTGTTGACTTTTCACCAATGCATCAAGCTCTTCCTGAAAAAAGGAGAGATTAAAAAATCGTCAAATTTGGCGCGAACACCCGAATAATTGGTGGGAGGAGGCAGCGGCTTTACAGCGACAACGAATCTGCAAGAAATAACAGCCAAATATCTGTCTTGTTACATCCAATAGCTTACCAGTCTTAAAAGCAAAATGGGCATTCGTATATTTGTTAATAGAGTGGGTGTTTTAATCGAAGTGTCCAATATTATATATCCATTACGGCTGATTTTACTAATTAGTTTCCCACTAGGGGGCAACGGATTGTTAGATAACAGCCCGATTATGTAACCCGGCACTCTTAAGAGATTGCCGTTATGGGAGAAAATATGGCAACTGCTTTCTTCTGTTGGAGTTGAAAAGACATAACTGCTATCTCCTAGTGCAAAACTGATTGATAAAATCGGCCGTAATGGAGATATAATACTTCGATTAAAACACTCACTCTTTTAACAATATGAGTGCATATCTTTTCTGGCTTATATATATATATATATATATATATATATATATATATATATATATATATATTATATATATTATATATATTATATTAGTATATATATATATTATATATATATATAATATATATATTATATACACATACAATAATCCCTCACCATATCGTGGTTCACCTATCGTAGTTTATTATTTAAGCATACGTCGATTCTTCCGTAGCATTGTTTTGCATTTATAATAAAATGAATATATACAAATTATAAAATTAATTTTTAAAAATATGCACTACAGTACTGTTCGTACTTCGCAGATTTTTACCTATCGCAGGGGGTTTTGGAACGTAACACCCGCGATAGTTTAGGGATTACTGCATATATATTATCGGTCAGTTGTAGAGAGGTTATATACCACTGCCCATCAGGCCTGGTCAATAGCCTGTACTGCTGAAAGCAATAGACGTGAAACCAATTGTAACTTTCTGATCGGCCATAACCAACGACTACATACAATGTATATATACATATATATTCCAGTGAAGTATGTATGTGCGCGCACACACACTTCATTTTTGTATTTGGTTTACAAGATTCTTTATGTGTGTTCGTGTGATTTTGAAGCAAATTTTGTTGTATCTAGGTAGAGTCATTAAGCCAATATTAATAACATACGCACTGGTTCAATTCCATTCCTTTGATAATAGTCAATTGGTTAGATATCTATTCAACCAATTGATTGTTTAACTTGATTCAACAGTCAATTGTTTTTTTTCCTTTTTTTGTTTGTCAAAGTCCTTCCGTTGCCAATAGCAACCTTTTCAGTGACTTCTTTCCCAGTTTGTTACGCTGTGTGCCCGTGCCCGTGCGCATGCGCGTGTGTACAAACGAAAGAAATGTACACTTAACACATGCAGTGGTTAAATATTTTTATTAATTTTTTTTAAACTCGAATCTACTTGAGTAAAAGTGTTAAAAGTTTCACAGACGTGCAGAGTCGGAGTAAAGAGCGACTCATGCAGACCCAGCTTTGAATGATTAATGTTTTTCCACCCTACACAACAGTATTCTATACCTTTCTTTTCGCTTAATTGCAAATTACCCCAGTGCGAAGCCCTTATGTACACACACACACACACACACTTCCTGTATTACAGCAGCTAATTTTTGAAATCAGTAACTAAGTGGCTCAAATTAGTTGTGAATGGTAACAGTTGGGTGGGAGACTGCTGGTGGTGGTGGTGGTGGTGGCGTTAATGGCTGTATAGGAGGGGGCTGATGCTTAGCGATGGCTGTGGTTGTGATGGCATTAGCCAAAACGTGGTACTTTTTTGTGTATGTGTGTGTATGTGTGTGTGTGTGTGTGTGTGTGTGTGTGTGTGTGTGTGTGTGTGTGTGTGTGTGTAGGTTTAGACCAGCGTTTCTCGACCACTTTTTTTTGTAACCTGTGAACCCCTTTTATTTCTATTTTACTCGCATGGACCCTCCTGGCCATTCGATCTTCAAAAGATTCTATGACATTTTCATAAATATATTACGAATTGTATTTTTAAGAAATTGTTAAAATGTTTTGTGCATTGTAGAAGTATGACTAATCTATTATTCTTTTATTCTTTTACTTGTTTCAGTCAATTGACTGTGGCCATGCTGAAGCACCACCTTTAAAGGGATTTTATTCTTCCTAAGCCTGGTACTTATTCTATCGATCTTTTTTGCTGAACCGCTAAGTTACGGGGACGTAAACACACCAACACCGGTTGTCAAGCGATGACGGTGGTGAGACAACACAGACACACACACGTAGATATATACATATACATATATATGTGACGGGCTTCTTTCAGTTTCCTTCTACCAGACACACTCACAAGGCTTTTGTCGACTCTAGATTGTAATAGCAGACACTCACCCAAAGTGCCATGCAGTGGGACCGAACCTGGAGCCATGTGGTTGGGAAGCAAACCTCTCACCGCAGATAAATTTTGACAAAATCTTATATGATAAAATATAAGATTTTGGCAAAATCTCTTATGGATCCATTAGGGACATATGGAGCCCGGTTGAGAACCACTAGTTGAGACGCTAGATAGAGCAGTGAGTGAAATTTGGTCGCTAATTTCTAGGAGTTCAGCGACCACGCAAAGGTCCCGAGTTGTGGTTGGTGGTCTTTGTGATGTTGTTATTGGCATCGATGTTGTTGTTGTTGCTGCTGCTGTTGCTGCTGTTGTTGTTGTAGGGCTTAGGAGCGGGAGACCCCTGACTTTGGGGGAAAAAAAAAACTTTGGTCGTCTTGTTGTAGTCGAGGGCTCTTCGTTGGTGCCCGACACCACTGGGAGGTGGCCCTCGAAGTCGCTGGAAATGGAGATCTCCAGGTCCAAATTCTTGAACGGCTGCTGTTGCTGCTGCTGCTGCTGTTGTTGTTGTTGTTGTTGTTGTTGTTGTTGTTGTTGTCGTCGTCATCGTTGGTTGTGGTGGTGGTGGTGATGGTACTTGTGTTGTTGGTAATGTTGATATTGTTGCTGTTGATGTGGTGGTTGTTGTTGTTGTTGTTGCTGATGTTGTTTGTATTGTGTGCTGTTGATGTGATTGTTGTTGTCGTTGTCATTGCTACCTAATAAGTCGGTGTTGGTATCGGTGGAGAAATACAAAAGTAAAACAAGCTAGGGGGAATGATTAGGGAGAGGGGTTGGCAAACACGTGTTCCGCGAGAGAAGTGAACACGTGATTAATACGGCGGTAATGAATCCGTCATGTACATAGTAAAGTTAATTACGAGAGCGGAAGTGCTAAAGGGTGTGGTGGTGGTGCTGCTGGTAGCGGTGGGAGACATTAGGCAAATTGAGAAATAGTTGCGGTGGTGGTGATGTTGTTGTCGTTGTTGTTGTTGTAGTTGTTGTTGTTGTTGTCGTTGTTGTTGTTGTTGTTGTTGTTGTTGTTGTTGTTGTTGTTGTTGTTGCTGTTGCTGTTGCTGTTGTTGTTGTTGTTGTTGTTGTTGTTGTTGTTGTTCGTGGTGGTGGTGGTGAGGAGAAATAATCCACATAGTGATGTAGATTTAATAAACTGCATCGTATATCGGAGTTTTGATGTTGAATGCGCGGATGGGGAAATGAGTTGTTTGATGGTAACGGGGTGGAAAATAGTGAGAGAAAAAGAGAAAAAAGAAAAAAAAAAAAAAAACCCCACCTTTCTCCTATCATCAACATCACCAAATTCTTGAGTGTGTGTGTGTGTGTGTGTGTGTGCGTGCGTGTGTGTGTGTGCGTGTAAACTTTTAAGTGTTTAACCTTCCACATTAATTTGGAAGATGAGGTGGCACCACTCTCGAACGTTTAAGAAGGATTGCACGATCAAGTTAAAAACAACGAAGAGGGAAGGTGGAGAGTGAGGAAGGGATAGTGGGAGGGTGAGAGAGTAACAGTAAGAGAGAGAGAGAGAGAGAGGAGGTGAGGAGAAAACAGAGAGAAAGCAAGACAGAGAGACTTTATTCATGCACAATACAAATCTATTATATAAAACCCGTTCTGTCTGTCTGTGTGTGTCTCTTCTAGGATCTCCGGCATCCTCCATCCGATTGCGCTCAAATTTCATATGTAGATACCGACGGTATCAGGGCGTGTATAAGTCTTGAAAAAATTACAAAAATCGATTCCAGGTGAGAATGCGATCGATAAAGCCGTGGGAACGTGCATTTGTTGTTGTTGTCATCATCATCATCATCATCATCATCATCATCATCATCATCATCATCATCATCATCATCATCATCATCTTTATTATTATTATTATTATTATTATTATTATTATTATTATTATTATTATTATTATTAAGGCGGCGAGCTGGCAGAATCACTAGCACGCCGGGCGAAGTGCTTTGCGGTATTTCACCTACGTTCCGAGTTCAAATTCTGCCGCGATCGATTTTGCCTTTCATCCTTTCGAGGCCGATAATTTAAGTACCAGTCAAGTACTGAAGTTGATGTAATTGACTAGTCCCCTCCCCCCAAATTTCAGGCCTTGTGTCCTTAATAGAAAGGATTGTTGTTGTATCCGAGACAATCGGGTGGTTTTGAAATTGACGTAATATACAACGGTAGTGCGCGGTACCAAACATCATATATCATTCAAAGTTATGTTCATGTTCTTTTGATTCATATCGTAGCAAGCTTTTCTTACTTCCTGGTTATTTATGCAATCAAAACGCATAAATACAGGCAGCTGCAAGCATCGTAATTATGGAGCGACAACTTTGTTTTAGTCACAGGTGTTTCTTTCATATGCTATGCACGAAATATTCTGTTCTCCAGATTGCCAATCAACGCCGGCTAACTTTCGTTAATCCAGCGGCGTTCAGGTACGACATTTTGATCACGTCACAAACCTATGACACCTCACCGCTAATGGAAATGCAGTACCAACGCCTCAATGCAGTACCAATGCCCTGATGCAATACCAATGCCCTGGTGCAGTACCTTTATACACTGATGTTGTACCTTTATGCCCTGATGCAGTACCTTTATGCCCTGATGCAGTACCAGGCAGTGGTTTTCATGGCTTTTGATCTTAATTGATAGGAGAGAAACCCAAAAAGAGGATCTGCACGACACACACACACACACACACATACTCACACACACACACACACACACACACACACACATACACACACACACACACACACACAGATATATATAATTTAATAACAGTTCGATTTGACTCCATACAACTTTGTGGACTTGAAAAACGAACTTAGCTCTTCAGGCTTAGATAACCAAAGTTGCATGGAGCCAAATCAAACTGTTATTAAATAATACATGTAACCCATACCAGCTGTGTTGAGTGACACTTTTCTTCGTTTGTTCACTACTCATCTATCTATCTATCTATCTATCTATCTATCTATCTATCTATCTATCTATCTATCTATCTATCTATCTATCTATCTATCTATTTATCTATCTATTTATCTATCTATCTATCGATCTATCTATCTATCTATTTTATACAAACAAATGACACATCTCCTAAATTACAGCTGTTTCCGCTTCATTAATAAAACGAAGTTTTTCAAGAATTATCAAATCCGTTTAAGTATGTAATGATGCTTCATCAGATTGACATACCTCCTTAACTATTTGACGATAAATATAAAATGAAAATATGCATAATTTCTAAATCTTTACAAAGACGCTATATAAACAAGCTTAATCATTAATACATAAATAATCTAACTGAAATTTTGCAAATTCACAACTTTAAATCTATAACTATTCCGTATGTGTGTATGTGTTTATATAAATATATATAAATATGTGCATACATAAACCGGTTATAGAACGGAATAGTTATAGAATTAAGATTATGAATTTACAAAATTTCAGTTAGATTATTTACTTATTTATGATTAAACTCATTCATATAGCGTCTATATAAAGATTTAGAAATAGATATTTTCATTTTATATTTTTTGTCAAATTGTTAAGAAGGTATGTTAATCAGATGAAGCAATATTACATATTTAAACGCATTTGATTATTCTTGAAACAACTTCGTTTTATTAATGAAGCGGAAACAGCTGTAATTTAGGAGATGTGTCATTTCTATAAAATATTAAGATTGAATTGAATTCATAATTGTTCAATTTATTGTTTTGTTTTTCCATTTCTGATTTACATATATATGTGTGTGTGTGTGTGTGTGTGTGTGTGTGTGTGTGTGTGTGTGTGTGTGTGTGTGTGTGTGTGTGTGTGTGTATACATACATACGTATTTATGCACGTACATATATTTACTCAAACACACCCACATAACATACCTGTACATTCAAATATACGTGTACATATATATATACATATATATATATATAGTTTATTAATAAAGCTGCAAAGGCATCACAAAAGAAACTGTTACTCAGAGTTTCATGTTCCCGCACGTCGGGCAGTTTTGGTTGAGACAACCAAAACTGTCCGATGAGCATTTTACTCTACCTCCGGTATTCGAGTACTATTTTTCTCACTTTGTTTTTCATATTTATGTGCTTCACTTCCCGAGCGTTAAACTAATACATCTGTTAGTTCTTTACACACCCTTCATCGTCTTTTTTATTCTTTTTTTTTGTGTAAATTCTCACTATGTGTGTGTGTGTGTGTGTGTGTATGTGTGTGTGTGTGTATGTGTGTGTGTGTGTGTCTGTGTGTGTGTCGTTGAATGCTCAAAAGGAGGAGTAGATAGACAGCCAAC
>NW_021828216.1:0-8830 GCF_006345805.1 Octopus sinensis
TTATAATTTAAACATAGTACAGAGTAGTTATAGTAAACGGGGAAAGTCTCCTACAGCTGTTTCGAGGATAGCTAAGCATGTTGATTTTATATTATCGAGTAAAGATTTCCACGTCGGTTTGGTATTCCGTTATTGGAAAGAGAGGGAGAGAGAGAGAGAGAGAGAGAGAGAGAGAGAGAGAGAGAGAGAGAGAGAGAGAGAGAGAGAGAGAGAGAGAGAGAGAAAGGAAAGAAAGAGAAATAAGGAATATCTTTAATCCAGAAGGAACGTCTAAAGTAAAAGATGATATTGGTTGTTAGATCCCCGGTTAAAAGATTTAGTAGGTCCATAGTGAAAGATGGGGTCTGTTAGCAAATCCGTTGTGTTGAAGTATCATTGAAGAATATACATATGTGTTTGTGTTGTTCGTGTGTGTGTGTTTGTGTTGTGTGTGTGTGTGTACACACCCCACACACACACACACACCACACACACGCATACATATATATACCTACACACATGTGTGTGCATGTATATGTGTTTGTATGTATATGTGTAAAATATTTAATTCCCATGTATATATATATGTGTGTGTGTGTGTGTGTGTGTGCGTGTATGTGTATTTGTGTATATATATATATATATATGTAAAATATTCAACTCCTATGTATATATATATGTGTGTGTATATATATATATATATATATATGTGTGTGTGTGTATATATGTATATATATATATATATATATATATATATATGTATATATATGTATACATGTATGTATGCATATCTATATATATATGTGTGAGTGCATATATGTGTGCGTATATATAATTCTGCTGCACACAAGACGCTGCACGTAGTCTTAGAAGACAATTAAACACAGACCCATCAAAATACTTTTGTTATTTAACCGGCGAACGAACTGTTTGATCCTCATTATCAGCTGCTCAGCACAATCAACGATATTTTCCTCAGTGTAAGTGTACTTAGAGAAATATTATTTGTAGTGGTGATGGTGTGGGTAGTCGTGGTGGTGGTGGTGGAGGTGGTGTCGAGGAAGGTGTTGTCGGTATTGGCAGCGAGCTGGCAGAAACGTTAGCACGCCGGGCGAAATGCTTAGCGGTATTTCCTCTGTCTTTATGTTCTGAGTTCAAATTCCGCCGATCCCGACTTTGCCTTTCATCCTTTCGGGGTCGCTAAATTAAGTACCACTTACGCACTGGGGTCGATGTAATAGACTTAATACCTATGTCTGTCCTTGTTTGTCCCCTCTATGTTTAGCCCCTTGTGGGTAATAAACAAATAGGTATTTCGTCTGTCTTTACGTTCTGAGTTCAAATTCCGCCGAGGTCGACTTTGCCTTTCATCCTTTCGGGGTCGATAAATTAAGTACCAGTTACGCACTGGGTCGATGTAATCGACTTAATACCTATGTCTGTCCTTGCTTGTCCCCTCTATGTTTAGCCCCTTGTGGGTAATAAAGAAATAGGTATTTCGTCTGTCTTTACGTTCTGAGTTCAAATTCCGCCGAGGTCGACTTTGCCTTTCATCCTTTCGGGGTCGATAAATTAAGTACCAGTTACGCACTGGGGTCGATGTAATCGACTTAATACCTATGTCTGTCCTTGTTTGTCCCCTCTGTGTTTAGCCCCTTGTGGGTAGTAAAGAAATAGGTATTGGCGTGTTGCTAGTGATTTTGGTCTTCCTTCCTCCTGGCACCATCGCGCAAATGCTTGTTTCCCAAATCTTTCTACCACGAATCACCTCCCCTCCAGAATTCCTTTTCAATCCAGTTTCTTCTTCCTGCTGGCGTTGACTTCCAAGATGTCCTGATCGAGAGTCTCCCAGATTAGGGAGACTCCATTTGAAGGTCAAGAACACTTTCTCTTTCAAAGTCAAAGAGATTGTATCATTGAAAGTCAAGGTCGTTGTTCATTCGGAGATCAAGAATGTTGTCCATTTGAAGGTCTCGTGCGTTGCCCATTTACAGGCAATGAAATATTGTCTCTTTGAAGGTCAAGGTTATTATTTATTCGAAGGTCGTGGACGGGACTCATTTGAGGGTTAAGGACCAACAAATTCGAAAGTCATGGACGTTTTCGTTGTAAAGGTCACGGACGTTTCCTGCGTGGTTGTGTGGTAAGAATCTTGCTTCCCAACCAAATGGTTCTGGGTTCAGTCCACCTTGGGAAATCTCTCCTACTATAGCTTCGGGCCGAGCAAAGCCATGTGAGTGGATTTGGTAGACGGAAACTGAAAGAAACCCTTTGTATATACGTGTGTGTATATGGTAGGTAATCCATCGGTGTCCGATGACGACAGAGTCTGTGTTCTCAGCGATGAGGGTGCATGTGACTCCATAGTCTAAAGCTGGAACCGCACAGGCGCCTACAGATGCTACAGCGATAGTTTGTTAATCGGACTGAAGCGGATGCTGCTCTGTGATGTCTTTCTCTTGCAACATCGAGACGCCTTCACCAGTCCTCTTCGAAGGCCGCTGCCGCTCCTGAGATGAGAAACCTCCACGCTGAACTATCCGCGGCAGAGCCTTCGAGTTCGCGTGGTCCAATGCCGCGCCATTCCAGGTTACTTTTCAGAGTGTCTTTCTACCTCAGTTTAGGTTTACTCGTTTAGGTTTTGGTCTTCCTTCCTCCTGGCACCATCACGCAAATGATTGTTTTCCAAATCTTTCTACCACGAACTACCACCCCTCCAGAATTCCTTTTCAATCTAGTTTCTTCTTCCTGCTGGCGTTGACTTCCAGGATGTCCTGATCGAGAGTCTCCCAGATTAGAGAGACTCCATTTGAAGGTCAAGAACACTTTCTCTTTCAAAGTCAAAGTTTAGGTTTACTCGTTCACGTGAGCCCTACGTGAGCTCGCTGTACAACAGCTGTCTGGGTTCACGGGTTTTAAGGCATTCTGATAACATGGCCAGTCCAGCGTAACTGAGCCTGCAGCAATATTGACTCAATGCTTGTTGAACAGGCTCTGTCCAGTAGCTTTTGGTCTGTCACACTGTCCTTCCAGCGATTGCTCATGATCTTGCGCTGTGCCTGTGTGTGAAATTGTTCAAGGTGTTTGATGTACCTGTGCATGGGGCCCCTGTTTGACATCCATAGAGTAGTGTAGAAACGACTACAGCCTTGGGCTTTGTCGGTAGTCTGAAGCCTTTCTGCTGGAGGAGTTTCACTTTCAGTGTTCCAAGTGCTTGGCTGGCCTTGTGGATTCTGGATAATATTTCGCTGTCCAATGATCCATCAGCTGAAATTGCGCTGCCAAGGTACCTGATATTCTCCACACACTTAAGTTGGACTCCCTCAATGGTGTTGTTTGACTGGGGCCAAATTATTTGGAGCTGATTGGGCTAGGGCCTCCGTTTTCTCAAGGCTAATGATCAGTCCAAAGAGCCTTGATAGTTCTGAAAAGCGATCAACAACGACCAGCAGGTAATTTTCTTTGTGTACCTTCAAGGGTACAATCATCTGCAAATACGACTTCAAATGGTGTGTGTGTATGTGTGTGTGCACGCGCCTATATTTGTCCTCCAGCACCACATGACAACCGATTTTGGCTTGTTTACGTCTCGTGGCCTTGCGGTTCGGCAAAAAGAGACCGATAGAATAAGTAGGCAGGATATATAAAAAAAACCCCCAAAATACTGGGGTTCGATTCATTCGACTAAAAAAAAAAAAAAATTCTTCAGGGCGGTGCCCCAGCATGGCCGCAGTCTAATGACTGAAACAAGTAAATAAGTACAAGATAGATGATTTGCTACTTTCTTGTTTGTCGTTTCCCACGAAAATATGAAAGGCAAAGTTGATCGCGAAACCACAACATTGGTAAAAAACAAAAACAAAAAAAATAAATAAAAGTATTACAACGAATTGTAAATATCCAAAACACTTAAAATTCCTCATTGAAAGCCGCTCTTTTTATCCCACTAAAGTATGGAGGAATGAGGGGGGGGGGGCAGAAAACACACACACACACACATGGAATCTAGAAAGAACTTACCCACATGTCAAAGAGATTAGTTCGAAAGTCATTAATCCGAAAGCTTCTTGTGAAAGTGATTTAGTTCACAAGTTTCATAGTAAAACGATCTTCGAGCAAACGCTGGCTCAAAGGCATTTAAGATTTTTGAAATCTGTAGAAGAATAAAGTCGCGGCAGCAGCAGTTAGTACGTGGTCAATCTACGTAAGTAATGGAATTCTTACGAAAAGAACAGTAACAGCGTTACATATATATATATATATATATATATATATAAAAGCCAGACTAGACAAAAAAAAAAAAAATGCGCAACTCCATTGTCTCCTGAGACAGAAAGGATGCCAATACAATACAATATATATATATATATATATATATATATATAGATTTATTTCTAATATAAGATAAAAAGATCCCCCCCCCCAAAAAAAATTCCATCAAAGTGGCCAGCATATTAAAATACCTTTAAAGGTGAAAATTATAAACAATTATAATTTACCACACCATAGTGGGTTACATCATGGTTCCTCTGCTTTGTGGAAGAAGTAGGAAGAAAGAGCGAAAGGAAGTCGTGGTGAAAGAGTACAGCGGGGTTCACCTCGGCGGAATTTGAACTCAGAACGTAACAACAGACGAAATACCTATTTCTTTATTACCCACAAGGGGATAAACATAGAGGGGACAAACAAGGACAGATAAAGATATTAAGTCGATTACATCAACCCCAGTGCGTAACTGGTACTTAATTTATCGACCCCGAAAGGATGAAAGGCAAAGTCGACCTCGGCGGAATTTGAACTCAGAACGTAACGGCTGACGTAACGGTAAGCATTTCGTCCAACGTGCTCATGTTTCTGTCAGCTCACCGCCTTTCTTCTGCATCCTATTCTACCGAGGTCAACTTTGCCTTTCATTCTTTCGGGGTCGATAGAATAAGTATCAACTTACTATCTCGAACATGCTGGCCTTGTGCTAAAATTTGAAACCAATATATATTAAAAACATCCGTTGGATCTTTTCAGTTTGAACGGCTTTTTTTTCTAGCAGTTTCATATGAAATTGTCACCCATAATTATGACCCTAGTATCGATCTATTGCATTTCAATCTGTTTTAGGGTTAGGGTTAGGGGTGGGGGGAAGGGTATTTTTTTCCTTCAGAAATGTAAATAAACCCAATCTGTTTCTTAAACGAGGGACATATTCATATGGCACAGAATGTTTTTTTTACCTCAAAAGGCGTCATTGATTGGTTGAAATTGCAGAAATTGAAGAAAAAAAACAACAAATATCTTACAAACTATAGAATTTTCTCAATAAATCCAAGAGAAAAAGATGTTTTATAAACACATTCTACCAGTATACGAAGTTAAAAAGTGTTTAGTTACGTGGAAATTATTTTGAAAAACTGCCTTTCAAACCGAAAAGATCCCATCACGCAAAGACTATTAATGCCACTCAAACATTTATTGTTTTTATTGTCTAAAAATTTCGTTGCTGGAATATTTTTATCCGTGATGTAGTTGCAACCTTGTCAGCGACCAAGTTTCGAGGAACTAAGTTTCGAGGAGCGAAAATTTCGACACCATGTAACAAACACTGAATGTTTAAGTGAAATTAATGGTATTTTGTGTTTCTGAATGGCTGATTTATGTCTTTTATTCTGCAATTGTTTTAGTTTCAGCACAGAGTCTCAGATCAAAGCACTTTCCTAACAAAGACATTCCCGTAATTCCGTTAAATGGTTTTGCCGTCATCTCCAGCAAATCATTCCCAACTATGATATATCGGAAAGGATACGTTGGTTTATACATTCCTTGGTATAGTACGACTATAAGAAAAGACGAGTTGGTCACAGTTGGAATGTCTTTGATTAAATATCTGCCAATTAACGTTAATTTGAGGTTAAATAACATTTATTAAAAAAATATTTAAAAAAATTTATAAACCGTGCAAGAGAAATAACTCTAGATAAATTCAAGGGAGATAATTTCTTACTAAGGGAAATGATCAAAATAGACAGTCCAAGGGAAGTAACCAAGTAAAGCAAAATGTCTAGGTGTGTCATCTGCGCTAAAACTTGCAGTTAAGTATGCAATTAAACAGTGAGTTTCTAACATACGGCTTGAAATTAGGGACTCCTCTGGAAAAAATGTATTTTATCAATGCTGATATGATGACAGACAAAGTCGAACACTGCGGTATCTGAACTTAAAGCGTAATGAGCAGGGATTTTTCCCCTACAACGTTAACGATTCTGCCACGCGAGTATTACTCAGGACTTAAATCCTTAAATCCTTAAAAAATGTTTTAGCCCGAAGGCCGCGGCCTTGCTGGGGCACCACTGCTGAATGAGCTACACTAATATGTGAATCCACCTCTGATACGTGGCACTTGGTCAACAAGGGAGTTCGATGCCGCTGCCCGCATCTGTGTCTCCTGTCGTGAGGTAGGTTCATCTGGGGACCCCCGACAAGAAGAGATCCAGTTTAGTTTTAAAGAAACCCACATCCACACCATGCGAGTCTCTCAGGCATTTTGGGAGGATGTTAAAGAGCTGTGGTCCTCTGAAACCCAAACTGTTGCAGTATCTGGAGGTCGATAGTGGCGCCCTCTCTCAAACTTATTCACAGTGATCTGGACTTCACGCCTATTTAACAATCTCTTTTTTTGCGGCTAACTTAATCGCTTTGAGGAAGAAGGATGGTGGCACACACTCCATAGTTGTGTGTAACATAACTCAGAAGATTCATGGTGGAATTCCTTTGCCGTCTTGTCGTCAGGGCCGTCTAAGCAACATTATACGCTTCCGCCCCTGGAGAAATCAATTCATCAAACCTTATATGTTTATTGACGCTGTGACGATTCTGCTTGTTCGCCGCCTTAACAACAACGAAAAACTCTTTCTGATTTTGACATAACATCTGATGATTTGAAGGGAAGGGGCCAAGTCGATCATATCGCCCCAGAATTTGATTGACAAGTACTTTATTTTATTGACCTACAATGACGGAAACACTCTCCCCCCCAAACATTTAAGACAATACAACGATAAGGGACTGCGGGGATTAACAGAAACTCGTGTAAACAAGAACAATTAACAAAAAAAGATTGATGGCATCAAATTTCCGCCGAAGTGGAGAGTACCATCCAGGAGTAACCTGTGGGACGACGTCAGTAGCTGGGGAGCTGACTGGAACTTGGGGCTGACCGGAAGGGGCAGCAGTGACGCGTGCGCAGGTAGGGCAGGATTCTGCCTTTCGACCGAGGTCGCCGAGCGAGTAAGACGGATTCAGCACGTTGTTCTTACCAAGAGCACTACAAAGAGGCGGCCCTCTCCCATCAACTCCCTACAGCTTTCAGGTGCAAACTCAGAGTAGACTCACTTTTTCGGGCCATCCTCTCCGCATTTACGCATTTTGCAACAAATTTGCTGAGGCACAGCACTTCCTTCTCCACCATCACCTTCTTTTTCAAGTAGAATGTATATATATACTCTTTTACTCTTTTACTTGTTTCAGTCATTTGACTGCGGCCATGCTGGAGCATCGCCTTTTAGTCGAGCAACTCGACCCCGGGACTTATTCTTTGTAAGCCCAGTACTTATTCTATCGGTCTCTTTTTGCTGAACCGCTAGGTGACGGGGACATAAACACACCAGCATCGGTTGTCAAGCAATGCTAGGGGGACAAACATAGACACACAAACACGCACGCACACACACACACACACACACACACACACACACACACACACACACACCTCACAAGGCATTGGTCGGCCCGGGGCTATAGCAGAAGACACTTGCCCAAGGTGCCACGCAGTGGGACTGAACCCAGAACCACGTGGTTGGTAAGCAAGCTACTTACCACACAGCCACTCCTGCGCCTATATAGGTATATATATATATATATATATATATATAAAAGAATGTTGATGAGGAATTGACTGAGAAAGCAAGTGTTTGTCTCTCGTCCTTTCAGCATTGTCCATTGTGCAATCTCATAGCCAGCAGGCAGAAGAAACCTATTTTCTCTTTCCGACCAAAGGAAGGCAGCCAAGCGATCTTGTTAGCGAATTTGTTAGCAGCCAGCCATGAGATACGAACTCACATCCCTGTGATTACCGGTCATGGTGTTTACCTTAAAGGTATCATGATACAGTATGGACGGATTTTCGAAGTCCAATAATATCCTGCACACCTATTTGATTATAAAGATTTACAAACATACTTTCTCAGTGAAACTCAATATACCTACCATTATAGATAATACCAAATGTTCCTTTTCGGACTTTTCATAATGTGATACAGGTCTTTGGTATAGCAATTGCATGCGGCTGAAGAGAGCTTTAAACCATCTGTTATGTCGATTATACATTGATGTAAGAATAAGTTGTTTTATAAAGCTTGAAACACGTGTACCGCGACATCCTTTGTGTTCTGTTTTTTTTTTCATTTGATACATATATATCTGTATCTATATCTATCTATCTATCTATCTATCTATCTATCTATCTATCTATCTATCTATCGATCGATCTATCTATCTATCTATCTATCTATCTATCTATCTATCTATCTATCTATCTATCTATCTATCTATCTATCTATCTATCTATCTATCTATCTATTTTTGTATATATATGTATATATATATGTATATATTTGTACATATACATATACACATTTATACATATATATATATTTATAAATATATGTGTATATATACATATATAAATATACATACATACATGCATACATACATACATACATACATACATACACACGCACACACACACACACATATTATACATATTATACACAAATATATATCTATATATCGATATCTATAT